>NW_007577822.1:845099-901890 GCF_000690725.1 Stegastes partitus
CTGATTAAGTTCTGATAAATAAAAAGTAAGTGTGCTGAGGAGAACTCAATCGCTGCTGTCTTGTTTTTTACACAGGTAGAGTTTTTTGTTCTGGTATATTAAATCCACAATAACATGAAGCACGTGTGCATAGACACATCCACATGTCATGACCTGTAGCTGTTTCTACTGTCTGCTGCAGACCTACCTGAAAGAAATAATGCGAGAAATCGGGACGTACAACAGCAAAGGAGCTCACAAAAGCACCTGGGAGCTGAAGCCGGAGTACCGACACTACCACTCAGCCGAGGAGGAGGAGGAGACGCAGACCTCGTGAAGCAAACCTTCGACGTAAAGGAATAAAGATGGCGAAGAATTCTGGGTTTTCAGTTTGTAATCTTTAAGTTGACGTTAAAACTAAAAAGTCTGCTGTGCACGGGCCAAACGTTCACATAAATAAACGTGTATTGATGGATTTCCGGCTGTTTGATTTCATTGAGTATCTAAAAACAAAACATAGTGACAAGCAAACATCATTATCACGTTGAGGAGGAACCTGTATAAGAATCTGCAGCCACAAATGTGTTGTCAATCAAGTGTGGCACATTGCAGTCTACGCACATACACAACAGGGTGTGTGTGATTGTATAATTGGTCTTTACTTGGCAGCTTCTGTGCCTTTAGCACACAGAACAGTTGTGTTGGTCTTTTTCAAACACTGTTGGATTCATTGCTTCATCGTGGCCCAGTTCGAGAAGTTATTAGTTCCTCCTGTGAAAAAGCTGTTTCACCGCAGACTTCATGCACATCAGGTATAAGTCTGTGATGGCATTTTTATTTTTATGTGTTTTCAGCAGACTCAGCAAGTCAAAAATTAAAGAGCAAAATGGTGCATTTCTCGTTAGGTGTTACTATGGCAACTGTGATTCACGGGGCAGAAATCTGCTGCCTCCGACCGCACCCCAACTACAGGTGAACGTGTCGACAGGTGTTCATCCGTTGTCTAAAGCACACGTCTGTGACAGCAGCAGTTCCTGATTTTCCTTTTTAAATGAAGATGTATGAAGGACAGCAGCCACCAGGTCATAAAGTGTGAACCAATCATCACCTCAGTCTTCACATAACTACGTATGTCACTGCTGCTGTCGTGAACTTGACGTTCCTTCTCTGAACACCTTTCAGTCTTAGTGGATTATTCAGCCGTCACTGTCGAAGCCGTCACCAGGTGTCAGGAGTTATTTTAGTTGCCGGCACACATTTCTCTGCCCTGAGGTTCTTCTAAGCGCCTCATGTGGCCTTAACTGAACTCATCATACTATCGTAACCTTTGAAACAACTAAGTCAGAACATCTGTCAACTAGCCTGCTGTTATGTACAGAAATAAGATTAACAGCCTAATGGGCCACAGCCTGGTGCACGTAAAGGTCCAGAGTTGGTTTAACGTGTTACAGGTGTGATTAATCAGCTTTTAAAGAAACAGAATTAAAGACAAACTATTCCAGAATCCTCAAAAATAAAGAAACTGAAGGTAGTGGTAGTTCATTTTATTGTCAAATTAAAACAGACGTCATTGACCTGTAGATGGAATCTCATTTAATGGAACCCAAACACAAAGAGGAGGTCTGGAGATGTTAACCGGCGTGGAGCGTTGCTATAAGAGTACACCGACAGACGGGGAGAAAAATGACTTTTTTTTCTGTCAAAGTCAGAGCTTCACTCACTGTCCTGTCTGGTAGCTTCAATCGCAAAAACTAGGCCAATCCTGGGACACAAAAAAAAATAAATCAAACACTGCAAAGGCTGAAAAGAAAAGTTTAAAACTATTCAGTGATCGATCACGTTTGATTTCTCCGGCTTTGGGAGTAGTACTGTGGGCCGTAATGTGAATACTTTTAAGAAATTGAACAAGGGCGTATCCGTTCAGGTATGATGCAAAGTCGTGCTCCTTCAGTCTGCTTGTGGGCCGTTTGGAAAGTAGCAGATGTAGTTCCTGGTAGTTACTGTGAGAAAGAGGAAGACGTGTCACACTTTGTCCACCAACCTTGAACAGCTGAACAATATACATGCTTCTATACAAAACATGGAAGATTCATATTTATTAGAACAACTGGACAAGCTCACATCTTGTGACTACAGCTACATCACTGATCTAGTCTCATGTTATCAAACCAGTAATGTAAAAATAATGAGTCTCTCTGCTGCCAAATCACAGAAACATGAGCCCATCTCGCTCAGCAGACGGGCTAATGTAAGTTTCTACACACAGTACTTACACATTTCTCGATTTCCAGACCGTCTTTGATGAAAAGCATGTATGGGGTGATGCCGTCCTCGCGGAAATCCAGCAGGCCCACAGCGCCGTCTGGGTTCATACTCGATCCTGTGAAGAACTGCAGGGAAACAGACTAT
This sequence comes from Stegastes partitus, assembly GCF_000690725.1. Taxonomy (NCBI): domain Eukaryota; kingdom Metazoa; phylum Chordata; class Actinopteri; family Pomacentridae; genus Stegastes; species Stegastes partitus. Next base: position 847,488 of record NW_007577822.1, read on the forward strand.
TAGCTCAGCGTGCAGGGCTCCAGGCCAGCTTTCTAAGTTGGTCATCGGCAGGAAACCTATCAATACACAATAACTTCACCAATGTGCCCGTAACACGTCCCAATACAGGCTGCTGATGAAAACAAATCACTTTATCATCATGCGCCGTTATCTACGAGCAAAGTTTACGAGCGGAACGCATATTTAAATGCAAACACCACAGCTGATCGTGCTCATATAACGGTGGAAAGCCAAAATCATGTCATCATCATTTAATTTTGCAGCCCAGTTATTGTCATTGTAATTAAAAGCACCATTTTTTCCCCTTTCGGTCTACATCTCCCTGCACCCCGATCAGCAGGTCTGTCTCAGTCTCCCTCTTCAGGCTCCCCTTTCTTCATTTTGTTTTTTAAATAAATCAGCCACAGATTACTAGATCTTTGGAACGTGCTGGACAGACTGAAAGAGCCAAGGAAGAAATACCAGTACCACCTTCCACCACTGTGGCTTCCCACGCTGATCATCACTCACTCACATGAATGAATTTTAACTTGCATCCTCTGAATAAAAGGCAGCATATTGGTACAGATCTTGGTGTGTTTTAAAGTGATGTTTAAGATAATCAGCTATAATCACCATGGTGCTGTCAGCCAGGTTTACAAAATGGGTTTGTAAACCAGCACACTCCATTGTTTGTCACTGGTTTGACCCCTGTTGTCCATTGTAAATTACTTTTGACTCAACATGTGTACAGTTACCTGGTAGTTCTTGAAGTTTGCCAGAATGGTCTTGGCTCCTAGTTGGGCTTCTGTCATGAAGGACTCCACTCGGTCTGGTTCGGATTCTTGTAGGCTGGTCTTAATACTGGACACAAGAGTGAAATGTTTTTAATGGTTCGTCTGCTAATACCTACACTCAAGGTACCAGTTGGCAAACTACAGAGCCAACACCTGCAATTACTTCAAATCTGAACATCTCTTCTCTTCTCATTGAGCCTTTAGCAGTAATACTCACGCCTTCATATAGCCTTTCAAGTAACCCTGGAATCCCTTCTTGTCAAAGCAGGTCTCTTGCAGATTGTGGTTGAGGACGATGTCCACACCAGAGACAGAGTTTGTGTCGTTGCACTCCTGAGCTTCTTCAGCAGAAGCATTGCCTCCAATTAGAGAATCATCAATCTCTCCTTCGGTCCGAGTGACGCTCTGGACACGTCAAGCAGAGGAGCAAAAACGACAGACACAAGAGAGGAAACATCAATTTATGGTGCACCGCTGTGAAAATACGATACATGGTGAAGCATCTGATGGGCAGGAGAGAGTAGCTGTAGGGTCAGTGTCATGTGACCACGTTGCTATACAGCTGGCTCAACGGTGAGGGAATCAGCTTCACGTTTCTATTAAGATGAGGACAAACTTGCTGAAAATAAACCCTGGCGTTTGAATCTGTAATGCCTACTACCGGTGTCTGGACATTATTGTTGCTTACAGGAGGGAAAGAAAAGAAAAGGTTCAACAAGAACTCTGTAGGCACCAGAATTTTTTTTTTTTTTTTAAGAAAAGCACATGTCTGTGAACAAAACCTCAGTTTCAAACGGCAATATTCAGCAAATCACAGCACAGGTCTGGCTGAACTCTGCCGAGTGCTTCAAGCAGTCGAGTTAGTTCCTCTCCTGTGATTCATCCTACCAGCAGTGATGTCATCTATAGAAAATGCCATTTATTTTTTTCCCACACAACTTAATGAAAATGAATCAGTGAACTTCCCCCCCCAACATACAGCACTGTAACTGTAATACACTACACGTCATTTTTGAGTCCTGCCTATTCCACGTCATAGTTGTGCTGTTTTCATAGAGATGCAGGACTTTACAAAAGAAAGTGCCAGAAACTGGAGTTCAGATGGTTGAGCTGTTTAGTCATCAGGGTGTTTTATGTGTTGGATGTGATCCAATGACACCGGATCACAAGCGCCATAGTAGGAAACTTAATGGAGACGGTGCCAGGAGCAGAACCAGGTTCATCAGAATACACAGGAGCCCAGCTTTAGGCCGAACCTCCCGGCTCCAACCATACCGCTGTGTGCTGATAACTCACCTTTCCTTCGACTTCGATGAAGAATCCGTTCGCAGACTCCGTGATTTTGTAAATATCAGAGAACATCTCATCATCTGTAGAAGAAAGTACCGATTAAAGCATTTACTTAACAAAAAAACTCTTCATCCAGGCTAACATCTGGTTGTGCTAAACTAAACTGGAAGTCGCGATGTGTAGCACTTTGCCGACCAAGCACTGCTAATGCTAACTCTAGAAAATTCGGCCAAACAAAAATAACACGGTAGCTAATCGCTACACGACGCTGGAAGTCCACATTCAGGGCGCTGCTTCAGCATGACGAACCCTCACATGAATATCCCGAACCATCGGCCCGTATCGTATCACCCCATCGAGCGGTGGTCGCTATGACTCGGTGTACTTTTCACATTTACACACTTTTCGCCCCCGGCTAGAAGCTAACGGAGCGCAGAATCACCGGCTAGCCGACAGGGTGGCTAACACTCGCTAAACTCTGTCTGAATAGAGTTTTTGACTAGCATCTGGCTAACGCTAACTTGCCAACGACGTTAACACGAGTTTGCTAGGTAGCCTAGCTAACGGTCTTCTATAAAATCATAACACAGGCAAAATAACTAAAGCGACGGTGCCGCCCCTCAGTAAACATGAAACACAACACGAATGGTGACTACTTACTTGTGATCTTGCACTTGTAGATGATCATTTTTGCTGCTTCGATGTTAAATCTTCCGGAGAAAGAGCGCAGGCCAGCCGCCCCAACAGCACAGGAGAGGGAAAAGAACGATGAGGCCGCGAGGCGCCGGATTTACATCCTCCTGACGTCAGCATGACTCGACCCCGGCAGGAGCTCTGCTGCCCCCTCATCCGGTGGCCCGAAGTGGTACTGCACCACCCACGAGCATACTTCTTTGTTTGAACTTTTCATTAGGAAATGGTGCGTGTTAGTTCCTACTTGGCTCCAAGTTTATTTACTTCGTGGTCTGAATATGAAATGTTCTTAACATCAACAAAAATACTTTTATCAGAGAATACATGCACCTAATAAGAGTTTAAATAGTTTGAATAATAATGGTAAAACCCTTCTGAATACTGATTTCTATAAATTAAATGATTAATTCAAATATTACAGTAAAGACTTTACAATGTTTTTTTAATTTTATTTTACACAAATTTACCAGGCTTGCTGAATATAGGGCTGAGACCCTACAAACTTATTATATCATACCAATATCCATCCATCCATCCATCCATCCATCCATCCATTTCCTTCCACTTATCTGGGATTGGGTCACGGAGGCAACAGATGAAGCAGTTCATTACAGACATCCCTCTCCCCAGCAATGCTTTCCAGTTCTCCCTGGGGGATCTCAAGGCATTCCCAGGCCAGCTGAGAAATATAATCCCTCCAGCGGTTTCTGGGTCTTCCCCAGGGTCAACTCCAGGGTGGACGTGCTGGGAAAACCTCCAAAGGAAGCCTCCCTAGATTCATCTGAATCAGATGTCCAAACCACTTTAACTGGCTCCTTTCAACGCCAAGGAGCAGCGGCTCTACTCTGACCTCCCTCCAGATGTCAAAGTTTCTCACCCTATCTCTAAGGCTGAGCCCAGCCATCCTGCAGAGGAAACTCATTTCAGCCGCTTGTACCTGCAATCTGGTTCTTTTGATCACTACCCAGAGCTCATTACTATAGGGGAGGTTGGCACATCGATGGACTGGTAAATCGAGAGCTTTGCCTTGTGGTTTAGCTCCCTCTTTACTGCGACCGTCCAGTACAATGAATGTTGCCTGTCCATCTCACACTCCATTTTCCCATCACTCGTGAACAAGATCCTGAGATACTTAAACCCCTTTCGCCTAAGGAAGCAACTCCCCCCCCCACCAGCTCAAGTTCCTTGTCCGCCAGTGACTTGACGTTCCACGTCACCACAACTAGTCTATGCCACCAGGGGGCCCACTCCCGCCTGGTGAACATAGGATCCAACCCTGCTTTACAGCCCTGTGGGTGGTGGCCCTGTGTTACTTCTTTGGCCTGTGCCCGACTGAGCTCCACGGGGCCCAGACGCTCTGTGGCGAGCTATACAAATTATACAAATTACGCAAGCAATTAAAATATTAAGACCCTACAATATTTTACATAATGCAAATTAACGTATTTATCATTGTTAGGTATAAGTATTAAATGTACTGAGACTTAAAAGAAAAAAATCAAAATTGACCAAAGTAGGATGAAGTAGACACTGTCACCACATGTCTATGAGCACCTCTAAGTCTGATGAACTACACAAGGACAAACATTACTTGGAAAGCATCTTTATTTCTCATTAATCAGCGTATTATTTTGGTACCGTAAGCACCATTTCAACTCTTACTGTGAATCTTAAACTATACATGTATTGGATCTCCTTTGTAATATCCAAACCAAAAGCGATGTCATCATAAAGCCACCCGCTGGGCAACGCAGTAGAATGACATCGGTTTATGTGGGAAAATATGGAGTCCAATTATCTGCATTGTGAAGTCCATTTACCTAAGGAAAAATCACCAGGGGTGCCCTACAGTAAAAGTTACACAGAGGCATTTGGACAGAAAGCAGGGGTGCGGTTATAAACCAGTAGGTGCATTGAAACAGCAACCTCACCTTTCAATTATAGTTAAGACTTCTTCAAAAAGGGAAAAATTAACCAGAGTGGAGCTTATGAGAAAGATCGGCACATTCAAACTGAACACATGCAAAACAAAGAACAAAAAACAAACATTAAAAAAGTAGTTCATGTACAATTATACACACATAATAAACATATTATGAGAATTTATTGACAGGTGATAAAGATGCAAGTGCAAAAGTATACATTTGCTCCAAAAGCCTCCTCCCATATTGAACTACACCACGTTTACCATTGGTGACAAAATTATAGGACCGCAAAATCGATTCTAATTCCAAGATACAGGGAACAAGTTTCTGTGATGAAGGGTCTTGACCAGCAGTCCTATGATCAGTAGCTAATGACTAAGTATTCAGTTGTAGCAGGAGGATATGCACTGCACAGGGAACACGCGGTTTTCAAAGTCTTTGTTACCTTAATAACCTAAACCTAGCTGTAAACCTTGATCTTGAAAAAGCTACAGCTGTCCACAGTCTGTGATGACGAGCTTTTGTGAGGGAACACCTCCCTTTGTGCCGAACTCTCCCATCTGCTGCACCACACTGATGCCATCACGAACCCAGCCGAAAGCCACGTGTTTGAAGTCCAGGTGTTCCGCTTTCTTCAGGGTTATGAAGAACTGCGAGTTGTTGGTATCGCGCCCGCGGTTAGCCATTGACAGAATGCCTGGGCCTGTGTGCCGAACATCAAAGTTCTCGTCCTCAAACTTGTTGCCGTAGATAGATTTGCCGCCTGTACCATCGCTGTTAGTGATGTCACCGCCCTGAAACACCAACGGGGAACTTATTAGTAATGTTACGTGAATATCTGACGTTTGCAAAGTGCATTCTTTTCCCCTGAGCTAGTGTTGATCTGATTGATTTATAAAAAGTGTATTTTATTAGTGAAATAATGACAATTTTACAATAGCATTAGCTTTACTAAGCTTTTCAAAATCCTGCAATAAAAGCAGTAATGCTGCTTGCTGACTATTGCTCAAATAAACCAATAGAGCAACCCTACGGTGTGGTTTTGGACATGATACACAGGTTTCTCTTTAAACTAACGTCAACAAAAACTTCATGCTTGCAGAGTTTGACAAACTGCTTCTAATCCATATTGCCACACTGTTTGACAGGCCATCCACACACTCTTTGATAATTGTTTTTTATATATATATTTTATATGTAGCTCTGAGAGTTCTAAAGTTGCTGTCAAAAACTGTTGAATCATTTTTTAAAAAAAGAAAACTAATGTAGTGAAGGCAATTATTTACAATGCTACGTGTGCTGTAATTACAAACAAGCATCATTCAGTGAAAGGAGGATGTACTGCTTTAAATTCCACGTCAGCTTGAATGAAATGTAACTGTGTGCTATTTTCACATTTAAATCAACTGATCATTCCCTCACCTGACACATGAAATCTGGTATGACCCTGTGGAAGATCGAGTCCTTCAACCCGAAGCCTTTCTCGCCGGTACACAGAGCCCTGAAGTTCTCTGCGGTCTTGGGGACAATGTGGGAGAAGAGCTCTACAGTGATGGTGCCCAGCAGTTGGCCGTCAGCTTCCACTTTGAGGAACACCTGTGGGTTAGTGTCTCTGGAGTGCTCCTGAACTCTGGACATCTGTGGTGAGGTGACGCCTGAGGCCTCGCCACTAGTTTGGTTCTGACACTCGCAGAAAGTCTTCTTGAAGGATTCGGCTATCTCGGGGGTCTTGAACTTGGCCGCAAGCTGCTCCACGACACCGTCGCCGTCTGGAAAAGCAGAGGCAAAAACAAGACACCGTCAGAAAGAAGGCAGCTTTAAAATGTCAAAACACACGTTGGCATAGTTTAAGCCTCTGAACCGCAAAACTGACTGGTGGGTGCGAAAAGCACAGTCGTTTTTTTTGTTTGTTTGTTTTTGTTTTTAAAAAGTCATGTGTGACATGTGGGTCCAATGGAAAAAATAACCCCAACTAAGATTAAAATTGCGACATTGCATCATAATCACATTATTCTACATGTCCCTTCTAAAAAAAATCAACGAAAAGACACTTGAGGTCGAAGAGAAAATACATAACTCATCAACAAAATGAATGCAGCATGGCTCAAACCTGTACACAACGGCCTCCACAGTCTGTCAGGCTGAAAATCGGTCAGCCACTAACACGCAGTACCAAGAGTGTCTTCATATCTACGCTTACCTGAGTAGTCGGTGGCAGTCCAGAGCAGTGCGTTGGCTGAGGCGTTCATGGGTTTAAGCTCCATCGCCTTGGAGATTGTGTGGTTGGCACAAACTCTCAACACCTGCTCTCTTCTCATCAGGATTCGGTAGAAATGTTTGGTTGGGTGGAAGAGGATCTTGAGGTCGCCGATGCCGCGCTCCTTCCACTGGCCGAGGTCTCGGTCCCATCGGTACAGCCTGGCGCGCTCTTTAAATAGGATTTCCTCATCCTCCTCTCCAGACTTTGTCTCCACCTGAGAGAAGCACAATATCCGGTAAATTTCAATTTATTTGTTAAAGAAAAAAGACCAAATTGTTAAAGCGTAGCGTTTAAAGGTACCTCAGGGAGGGTTACGATAGGCTCAAAGTGAATGTCCACATTGTTAGGAGCCTCTTCCTCATCACTTCCCTCCTCATCACCAGTGTTTTTAGGTGCAGAGGGCGCTGCAGACCCAAATACTGTCGCTCCAGCGTTTGCCCACGAGAAATTGGAGTCTACATAAGGAAAAACAAAAGATGCAGTTAAGTTAATTTGTTTTTGTGAATTACAGAGATGTCAGTCAAAAACCTTGAAAATGTGAAAGCTGACCTTGAGCTCCGAATGCAAATCCTTCTGTGTTTTTTGCCAAGTCGGCAAAAGAAAAGCCTCCCAGTGAGTTGAAGCCGAAGGTGGAGTCTATAGCCAGAGGAACAAAGGTGTGATCAAATGCTGAACCGAGTGTTGTTTCATTTCTACCACTCATTTCTGTATGCAGCAGGCAGTGGGCTGAACGCAGCAACATCAACACTATATACAGCTGAGGCAAGAGCTCAGTACTGCAAACAATTAGAGGCTGTAGATGATACTTAATGGTGGTTAATGATTATTGATCAGTTTCATCAAACAGTAGCTACAATAAATAATGCAGTCCACGGATTTCATCACTTCTCTTATTCCAGGCCACAGTATGAAAATAAATAAGAGAAAAATAAATGGTATTATTTGCCAATTAGAACAGAGAAAATAAGATATTCCAACCTGGGATAAACTGATAGTTTGAGCCGTCAGTGATACAGATATTTCTGTTATTCCAAACCACAGGAGTAATTTTGAAGCTGAAATGTGTGTACTGTCTGCTGGAGGTTTTACTTCTGTGGTAGAGAACAGGAATACCGGAGGCGTCTTGTACCTTGACTAGTTGTTGTTGGAGCTTTAGAAGCTGCAGCATCAGTCCCAGTGTTGCTCTCTGGCTCTGGGCTCTTCTTGGTTGACAAGTCGATCGGAGAGCTGCTGCTACGAGCTTCGGTCTGAGTCTCTGCTGGCTGGTCTGAGGTCTGTTCGTCCGGTGCAGATGTGCCGCCTGCAGCCTCTCCACTGCTGGATGACAGGCAAGGCGTTGGCTCCTCTGTGGCCTCTGCAGGACTGCTGGAGGCCTGTTCCTCTTGGTTTAACCGGGAAACCTGGTACACATTTAAGAATTAAACTGACATAATTTCTTGACTACATTAAATACATTCTCAGTGAGCTACTTGTCTCTAAAAAGAGTGGCTGTATGATACTTCACTGTAAGCTGTCCCAACAAAACTAACAAACGTTTCAAATGACTTGTCACCTCCTGCCGGTTCTAATATGTTCTCATTCTGGTACATGGCGCTGCCTGTTACTAGATACTGTCTGCCTGCATGATTTGAATTATTATCGGTAGAAACTCGTCGCTCTTTTCAAGTGCTGTTTCTGTTACCAGGACTTGTTGTGCTTTGCGGACTTCTGTCTCAAAGTCTTCAGGTTTGTCGTGATCCGGGTCGCTGTCGGTGGTGCTCAGGCCGCAGAAGAAAGTGGGTGGAAGCTGGAGACTTTTGGCCTTCTCCTCCTCCTCTGGCGTTGGTTTCTTCTCCCACACCACCTGGCAGTCTGCCTCTGGAGAACAGCACACACAGGTTTAAGGTTAGAGGATGACTGGCAGCTGAGGTGAGCGTTACACACAGATAAACTCCACATACATTCTGCCACCTATGATGAAAATATGATGTGGAATAGACCATTAAAACGTTAGCAAAACACATCCCAGCAGTGGTATTCTGACAGATGACCTGGACATAACGTGCAAGAAGGAACGACATACACACCATCAGCACAAGCTGCTGCCTTCTTCTGCGGAGGATCAGGGTAGAGCTTTCCATTCAACGCTTTCACTGCCGACTCGTAGTCCTCATCTAAAAGGTTCAAACAAAGTCAACACAAATTTTCCTTAAATTACATGTCTGTCCTCTAAGAAGGAAGAAATACTGATTCTGTGCCTACTTCACTTTGGACAACACTAGCATGCATGGATGTGTGACAGTGTTATGCTGGTGTCTGCTTCAAGTATTTCCATTTGCATCGCCTCTGAAGACAATATTACATTTTGTTGTTATGGTGAGAAAATAGCAACAAACTCCAAATAATCGCTTGTTAGCCTTCTGAATCAGAGGGCTCCTGGTTGTTGTCTCACACTGATGTTTGAAAGCACCGACTACATCCATCAGTGCTTTGAATGATGCTGTATTCATGTATTTACACAATGTGCCAGTTTCAAATTGAATGTAACTTCCTATTAAACCATCCTTACTTTAATGAAAGCTCACATTCTGCTTTGCTGTAGAGTAAAGCACTGCAGGGATTTTTCACCCTTCTTACAGATATCCTGGATAGTTTTTGACAACTCATGGCACTATGGATTCATGTTTTTGTGAGTAGTCCCTGGTTAGTTTCTACAGGAAACATGATGCTTGTTCCTTCACACTATTCTGCTGATAAGTTGGAAGTCACAGCATTTCAAACAAATGAAATGCTGGTGAGAAGTGATGCTCCTGCCTAAACAATTTAATGTTGGGACACAATGCAATAGGAAATACATGTAGAGTTTTGTTAGACATCAATACAAGGTGCTTTAGTATCAATGATTGAACGCAGATGTGACTTTGTGGAAAATGCAAATATAAAAATGTGCAAAATAAAAACACCACAGTTATCTTTTCCTATATTCACGTAAGCGAAACACACTTCTGTTCTCTGGGATCAGATCTTTTGGCCTCACCATCAGTTTGATCGTCGCTGGTGTAGCCTGGTTCATTCTGGTAGCAGAAGAATGTCAGAGGCAGCAGGAGTTTCCTGGCTAAAGCTGCCTGTTCAGCAGTGGGTTCCCTGACATACACAATCTCCACCTCAGAGTCCTCATCCAACCCTGCACTGCCTCCTTCTGCCTGAGGGGTTTCTGTGAGAGAAAAAGGTACAATAGGAGGAAGCAAAGTCAAGCTGGGAAGGAAGTACTTTGAAGAGCAAACATCAAGTTGATTTATTGACTGTTAGATCCACACACACACACACACTGACACACACACACACGCACACAAAGTCATGCACAGCAAGTATGAACAGCATGCATTTGTTTTGGAACAGTGAGAGACAAACTGTATTAGGGCAGCATTCCTGTACAGTCTGTGTTTTGCATTTTGTTTGACACCACTTACTGTTGGGACACATTGTGTTGCAACACTAAACAGCACAAATACCACAACTTTAGCCCTAATTAGCCTTTGCTGATGTGAATATCGCTGACAGAAATCAAACCAGACGGGGACTTGCATTTCTCGCTGTTGCTACACATCCTGCACTAAAAATGGCACGTGTGACGTTTGCACAGTGCATTCCTCTCTCCGGGAATGTCCTCTGCTCTCAGCTCACCTTTCAGAAGACATTCAGCTTTTACTGACCTGTCTCCTGCTGCTATTTAAAACTCTATTTGATTTCATGCGTTAAGTAATCAAAGTCTACCGAGTCGGTAAAAGTTTGCCAAGGAATCACATTCCATACTCCACTGGAATTTTACCATCTTTGTACTTCTGAATTTGCCTTTTTTTAAATTTGTACAAAGCTGTTACAACCATGAACAGAAGGACGGCATAAATGCATCTGATTGTTGTTTATAGAACTAAATTAGGAACTCTGAAATAGTGTGTTATGCAGTGAGATAGTAATAAAACGGTAGTAGCTTTTAATAAAGTGACCAAGTTAAAATGAATATCCTCTTTAGAATCAATCATCAGCTAGTAAACCAACATATATTAAATGCAGACACTTCAATACTGTGACACAGGTGCTACTATAAGTATTAGCATGACTACGTTTCTCTAAACAATAAAAAAAAAAAACTGCACCTCCACACAATGGACATGCAACACATTAGCGTCATTGTTTTTCCACTCCGTGCATCCAGGTTATTTCTCTCTAGTAGTACGCTCCAGCCAGGTGACAGCTGAGAAGTGTTAACACACACTGCAGTGATTGGAGTACCTTGGGGTTCAAATTGGGTGGTTGATGTGCTGGTCCAAAAAGCCATTGGGTTATCTTTGAAAAGCCTAAAATCCAGCCCTAAAGGATGATGGGTTGTTGGGCGAAGAGAAACTAATTGTGAGGCTGGTATAATCAGAATACATTGCCAAAATTGTTGAATATGAAATACTGTGAGTGTGTGATGAGCAAATAGTATAACGAAATAAGTTCTGTTAATGTTATAGGTGTGTAACGTATGTGCAGTATGTTCACTTAAACCTGCTGTGTATAACTTTTTGTAAATATTTTCTCTCTATATTTACTAAATATACAGGTACGGCTACATATACAGTGACAACGTGGGGAGGAAATGGAAATTCTGATTTCAATACAGTTTCTGCCCTGGTGAAAAATTAGGTGGGTCTGGGCCAACTGAGATGATGGAGCAATGAGATGCAGATGAAACAAGACAGTGGAGTAAAAAATAAAATGAACAGAAACAGTTGTGATACTCATTCAAAAATAGAACAGACAAATATTTCACGTCATTATTATTATTTCTTTTTTTACCTTTATCTGGGATTTTGAATGCAGGAGCTGAAAGCGAAGCCGTGGCAGGACGTCCCGAATCCTTGGCTTTCAGAGCAGATGCAGATTCATCGGTTTCAGAGGGAGATTTAGGAGTGCCAAAGATCTTCTGAAGGCTATCAGTCCCAAAGACAAACTTGGGTGGAGACACCACAGTCTTTGTAGGATTGACTGGACTCTGAGGCCCAGCAGCACATAAACTGGTGTCAGGAGAAAGTTCTGTACGTTCTTTTGTAGTCTCTTCCAGAACAGCGATGGCTGCCTTCCCACATACAGTCGCAGCAATCGTTGCAGATCCTGCAGCTCCATCGTCTTGTGGTGCCGCAACTCTGGATGTCACTGGAGTCATGAGCTCCAGCTTGTCCTGTGCAAGCCTGGCCTCTTCAAAGACCTGTTTGAATGTATTTGCAGTGTCTTGCAGTTTGAATCTCACAGCCAGTTGCTCAATATTGCCCTCTCCTTCTTCAGCAAAGTCCATAGCACTCCAGACCCAGGCCTTCTCTGCCCCCTTCATAGGTTCCAGCTTCATAGCTGCTGTGATCCAGTGGTTGGCACAGATCTTAAGGACCTGGTCTCTCCTCATTATCAACCTCACTCGTTTGGTTTCATAATTCTGCAAGACCTTGAGGTCTCCGATACCTCTCTCCTTCCACTGTCCCAGTTCCTTGTCGTAACGATACAGCTTTGCTCTGTGACTGAAGACCACCAGTTCATTTTCCTCTCCTGTAGAAATCTCAACTAAATCAGGCAGGGGGACTACAGGCTCAAAGTACTGGCCATCCCGCTCTTCATCTTGGCTTACATCCTGCTCATCATCAGTGCCCACTGAAGCTCTGCTCTGGTTAAGCTTCGCAGGAGACTTGGCAGGACTGATTCCAGGCTGGAAGCTGAAGCTGAAGCCACCAGTGGATTCCCCAAAGCGGAAAAGGTTCTTTCTCAGGGGGCTACTGGCAAGGGGGGAGGCGTAGACTGATGAGTTGGCAGTGTCGTCTAAAGCGTCTTCTCTCAGGTCGTAGTTATCCCACTCCAAGGTGGGGCCAGTAGTTTCACCATGAGGCTTGATTGCGAGGCTTGAAACATCACTGGACGTTGTAATGTCTCCCTGGGTGTCATCATCTTTGATCTTCGTTTTCTCATCTGTCAAAAAGGATTTCAGGTCTTTCAAACCAGACTTCATTTCCTCTGCTTTCTGAATGAGATGTGCTGTTCTGCCCGTGTCAACCAGCTTGTGAGGAGTTTGCAGGGGGATATCTAAGAGAAGTCTTTGACACTCTTCAAACTTTTCTTTGAATTCCTCAGCAAGCTCAGGGCTTTTAAACTTTGCAGCCAACTGCTCAAGTTTGGCATCTCCATCAGAGAAGTCATTGGCCATCCAAATCCACGCTTTGTCTGAGCCTGCCAGGGGCTTAAGGTTCATAGTGGTGGTGATCCAGTGGTTGGCACACACTTTCAGGACTTGTTCTCTTCTCATCAGCACCCTCAGTCGACCATTGGTGTTGTTTTTTAGGAATTTGAGGGTTCCCACACCTCGCTCTTTCCACTGACTGCTGTTGGTGTCAAACCTGAACAGTTTGACACGCTGAGAGTAAAGAACCTGCTCATCCTCCTCCCCGGTCACCAGGTCCACCTTCTCAGGCATCTGAACCACTGGTTCAAACTGGATGTCATCGTTTTCCTCTGTTTTGTACATGTCATCGTCCTCCAGCTCATTTGAAGCTTCTGTCTTGGTGGGGGTTGCCTGAAATGACGAGAACACCTGTTCACCTGCCCCAGAGAAACCTTTGAAATTGGGGTCTTGCTCGCCAAACTGGAAGTCCCCTCCAGAGGATTTTGCCAAGTCTGCAAAACTGAAAGTATTGTTTTTTCCAGCAACTAATGGATTCTGATCTTCTTCTGTTTGGCCCACTGAAGGTGTAGATAGAGATTCCTTTTCCTTGTGTTTGTCAGCAATGCTTTTAAGAAAACTGGCAGCTGACCCTGTTGGTGTTTCATTACTAGTTGAGGGGGGTTCTTTAGCAGGTTCCTGAATGCCAAACTTAAAGCCACCTGCTGGAACGGGCTTGGAGAAAGAGAAGCCTGAGGAAGAAGGGGTACTTGATCCAGACTGAGGAGCTTCAAACTTAAAAGAAGCAGCTGAATTTGTGTCTTTGTTTTGACCAAACTGAAAAGTACTGCCGCTTCCAAAAGGCATTGTAAATCCAGTTCCGGCAGGCTGACTTGATGAACTCTTGGTTCCAAAGCTAAAGCTGAAGCTTGAGGCAGAGGGTGCAGTGCTGCTTATGTTTTTAGAATTGGGATTTGGAGTCTGACAGGCTGCACATTTGACGGCAGAAGCATCATTTCTCACCAGACAAGTGTCACAATCCCATTCTCCATCCTTCTTGGCAAACATGGCTTCTAAAGAAGGATTCTCATTTGGTGCACGACAGGAAACGCATTCAGCTGCTGATGCATCATTTCTGACAAGGCAGGCGTTGCAGTCCCACTGCCCATCTTTCTTTGCAAAATCAGCCCCGAATCCTGACTCTGCTGGCAGGTTTGACACTACTGGAGGCCCTACTGTCGATTTAGCAGCAGGGTTCGGGCTGCTACAGGCAACACATTTAACAGCAGACGCTTCATTTCTTACTTCACATACATCACAGTCCCACTGACCGGGCTTCTTGCTAAACTGGGCACCAAACCCAGAGTCTACAGTAGATACAGGGGGCTGCATAGCAGGTGCATCTGCAGCTGGTATGGTTCGTGCTGTGGCAGTTGACGCTTTAAGAGCTTTACAAGAAACACAACTGTCTGCAGAGGCCTCGTTTCTTGTAGAGCATGTGTCACAGTCCCACTGCCCTGGCTTCTTGGCAAACTGAGCTCCAAAGCCACCAAATGCACTGGTTCCTGTGTCAGCAGGTTTTGAAGAGCTGATGCCAAATGTAAATGAAGAGGTTGCAGATGCTCCAAAAGCTCCAAATCCAGTAAATGTAGAGCCAGAACTACTTGTTTTTGATGAATCTGTACCAAACTTGAAAGTAAATGGACTGGCTTTGGTTTCACCTGCAGGCTGAATGTCTGGTTTTGATGAAGATGTGGGATTGGGAGTTTGACACGCCAGACACCGCATATCTGTGGGAGCATTTCTAACACAGCACACAGCGCACTCCCACTCCCCTTCCTTGAGTGCAAACTGGGCTGCCAGAGAGTCGGCCTCTTTCAAGCTTTCCTCTTTCCTCTCCTGTTGATTGTGCTCTTCTGGTGATTTGAGCACAATTTTCTGGGCTTCCTCAAACTTGGCTTTAAAAAGTGATGCCTCATCTACCGTTTTGAAACGGATGGCCAGCTGTTCAGGCTTGGGCTCCTCATCTGCATAATCAATGGCATTCCACACCCAAGATTTGTCAGAGCCTGCATTTGGTTTCAGCAGCATGTCAGCAGTGATGTAGTGGTTTGCACAGATCTTAAGGACTTGTTCTCTTCTCATTAAGAGTCGGACCTTCCCTCTAGTGCTATGTTTCAGGATTTTTACATTGCCAATTCCCCGTTCCTTCCACTCTTTTGTTTCAGCGTCAAATCTATATAACTTTGCCCTGTTGCAAAACATTTCTTCCTCCTCTTCCTCACCCGTTTTCACGTCCACCTTATCAGGAAGAGGTACAATGGGTTCAAAGTGAGGCCCGTCTTCATCCTCCTCAATGTGAGTGCTGTCATTGTCGCTCTCCGCTGCTCTTTCTTGTTCTGCTGCTGGCTTGGCTATGTCAAATGCAGGCTTGGTAATATCTCCAAATTTAAATGGCTGTTCCACTTTCCCAAACAGACTGCCAGTAGCTGTGCTCTGTGCAGACTCAACAAATGAAAAGCTAGTAATATTTTTATTACCAAATGTGAAGATGCCTGTTTGGCTGGGAGGTTGCTCTGGAGCTGCTGGCTTCTCTTGAATAGCATCTGGTTTGGTGGGAATGTCTGACGTGAGAAGACCAAGCAAACTTTCACTGTGTTTGGCTTGGGAAGCCGAGAAAGTGAAATCTCCATCATTGGATTTAAAGTTGGAGTTGAATTTAAAAGCAGCTGAAGGTGTTGACTGGGCAACTGCCCCTGCACCAAAACTAGGCACTCTGGGGACCTCAGCAGGGGCCTGCTGGCTGAAGGAGAGCTTTCCGAAGTCCACAGGCTTCCCCTCGATGCTCTTTGATGGCTGAACAGGGACTACAGAAGGCTTGGTGAAGTAACCAGGTTCAGGCAGAGGTGGATTAGTGGTTTGCGGGGGAACACTCTGGCCATAATATTCCTCACTATATGGAGAAAGAAGGTTTGTGGCTGGAGATTCAAATCGAAGAGGGGCACCAAAGACTTGCTCTTGTGGAGGGTAGATGCAGGGTGGAGCTGTTTGTAGTGGAGGTGTGTGAGTGGGCGGCTGGTAGGCATACATATGCTGCTGAGGAGGCATCCGGTTCACACTATACATTGGACCCTGCATAGAGAACGAACAGAAATCAAATGTCACTCAGCACACGATGACCAAGTTCATTAGAACCAATGTTGAATGATAATAATTACCTTGGTAGGCGTTACATTTGCTGCTGTGCGTAAGAGATACTGAGAGTTATAAGCTGTAGACTGGTTGTAGTACACAGAGGGGCCTGTGGTGGCAACTTTAAAAACACAAACAAACATTTTGAGATTTCTGTTATATTCGTGGCTGTTCTATGGACTAAATGATGGAACTATACTTTTAAACATCTTTGAGTTCTAGACAGCAGACTGACCTGTTAGGGGGGCTCCATGGTAGGACTGGACCGGGGTAAATGGTTCCTGCAGGCCCTCGGCCCCGTAGCTCTCTCCATACATCTTATGAGGAGAACCTGCGTTTCCCGATGAGTTATGTCTCAGGTCATGAACCTCGTTCTGCAAAACCAGGGGTTGATAGAGATGCTACTCAATTTGACACATTCATACATGGAAAGAGTAACGTACAATCATTGGTACACACCAGTCTTCGCCAATATGGGGACTAAGTTGTATTAAATCAGTTTTAAAAACAGTGTTTAATCTTTGATTCTGACCTTGAGGGCTTCAACTTGCTGGCACAGCATCTGAAGGAGACTTTTCTGGTCCTCCACCCAATGAGGTGGTGTCTTGGGAGAAATCTAGACAACAGGGTGTGAACAGATTTTTAAAACTGTTAGTGATTTTTGTGATTAATTGAAACGTCATAAATTCAATAACACTTATCAAAAAGAAATGAAAGTTTGAGAAGGCCTTGTAAATGATAATAATCTGGACCTACTAGTCTTTTGGAAGGAGAGACGATGCTTTTGTTGGGAGACGGAGTGGAAAACTTAATGTGGGATATGGTTGCGCTTGTTTCTGTGAGATGAGCAGGGCTGGAGTGGGCTGGTCCTCTTCGACCCTCGTCCTCCTTCTCGTCCTCCTCATCCATGGCCTCCCCACTGTCTCCCAGCTGCTGGTTTACGTCATTGAGGAGGTCCACGACTTCCTCCATGGACACAGGCAACTGCGACACAAACAGTCGGTAACAGATACACAATCACAGAGTTCACATTCACAAGTAACAGCATGAGGAAACACTGCCCACAGCGCTAACTCCTTAAGCAAACAGGGAATCAGTAATTATAACAATTGTGACATTTTAAGTTGTTAGGGTTACTTTTGATAGTTTGAAGGTTCCAAACTGGAACTCACCTTCTCAATGTCATCTGCATTGGCACTGTAGATCTTAGACAGGTAGTTCCTGAACTTTCTCAGAAAGGTGATGCACCTGTCTTGAGTCTCTTCAACTCCATTGCTGGCCTCCTCTGACAGTCGCTGATAGATCTGCCAAGAAATCACCAAACGTTATAGAAAACAATCCAGGAACAGGAACTCTAGCTTAGATATGAGACATGCACCAATCTCATAATACACATAAGCTGGGTGCTTGGATTTACAGAGCTGACACAGATGAAAGGATGTCTGTTCTAAGACAGCAAATATTGAAGTATGCAGTGAAACTAACAGCATGGTATGAGATAGAGCAGACGTGATTGGGTACTTTTTGTAGTCCGGACAATGAATACCTCTAATTTGCACTTTAACTGATACAGTTCCCAAGAGCGATGACAAATGCAAAATTGGTTGTTTTCTGTGCTGAGTCAGACACACTGATTAGGCACAACATTATGATGACCCCTGCATAATACCCTGGTGGTCTGAGTGCTGCCCAAACAGCTACAACCTGACCAGACATGGGCCTAACAAACCTGAAAGTGGGTCTGTACAAAACTCTTTTTGGTGCACATCTACCACAACTGATGGTTAAAAACATGCAGCAATATTCGAAGCAGAATGGTAAAACTAAGACCAACAGATCCCGAGTATATTTTATTTATGACTTACCTGAGCCAAATGCCAGATGGATGACATGTTATTGATGGTTTCCAAGGCAGCGATGGCCTCCTCGGTTCTGCCTTCGATGTCAAGGAGCGCCGCATACGCTATTCTGGCTTCCTCTTCATAACCTTTCACAGAAGAAATCTGAAAAGAAACACGGACACACAAACACACAATTTGTGAGTCAACACAGTACCACTTGGATTCTTCACTCCAAAGAGCTATTTGCATCACAGGCACATACATATTTGCTGTGCTAGTCCTTGTTAGAGATTTTTTTTAGAGAGGTCCCCCAAAGCCTACGATCTACATAGAACATCTCGGATCAACAAAATATCTTACTTATTGATAAATGTCACATTAGACATAATGTTAATACATTAAATGTATGTGCATTACAGCACACACTACAATATATAAGCACTTGAGGCACATCATATGTGTAACAACATAAAGAGCTGGCAAAAATAGGAAACTGTGATTTACAGATGAAGCCAAAGAGACTCATGAGGCCAAAGGTGGCCGCTATTCCTTAATTAAACCCCAAATACCATTTAAAAAATGACAACAGTATTAACCTGAATGTCTTTGGAAGGGAAGTGGATAAAGAGGGGGTCGAGTGGCTCCGGTATACTGCGTCTGTTTTTGATCTTCTCCAACAGGGGGAGGGCAATTTTCCAGTAGTGGACACTGCGGCCGATGTACTCCTTCTGGTCGTAGTACGAGTTTACTCCATCACCCTGTGTTTTTAACACACAAACAGACAGACGTCAGAGAGAAGGTGAGCCTGTCATATGAGCTGAATACAAAAGTTACAGTAGTCGTTGGACACAAGTCATTTCTTCAGCGGTGGGAAACTCTATAAAGACACACAGTCAAAGAAGTAACACATGAGGCTGTTAGGACATCTTAAAATTAATCCTGTTTAGCAGCTGGAGATCGAGTGACCGAAAGGAGCAGGTGTGAGAGCATAAATGTCTGCATAGTGTCTGTCAAGCTCCTGAGTTTCCTAGATGCTTGTTAGCTGGCAGGGCAGCTTGTCTCCATGTGTAAATGACTGCCTCCCTCAGATGATCTGGACTTTCTAGCCGACTACATTAATAATATTTTAAATGAAGGAACTTGACTGTCATCATGATGTTTATACGGCACATTAATCCCTGTGTTGCTTTGCCTTTATGTTGTGGCAGTGCCACAATGTTTTGAAGGACTCTGAAGGAGATTTCCAACTGACTGATTTATTAAAAAAACATTTGCTTCATGCCATGAAGTGATCACATTTGGCACAATGGACTTGAGTGTATGCATCTGTGTGTGTGTGTGTGTGTGTGTGTGTGTGTGTGTGTGTACCGTCTGGCTGAGACACTGAGCCCAGTGGATGGCCAGCGCTGGTTGAAGCCCATGTTTCTCTCTGGCCCTCAGAGTGTTCAGCCCGTGCTGCACAATCATCCGCAGCTTGGCCGACATGCCAGGACTGCAAAAGGAAAAACAAAAACACTTAATGCCATATTTCGTCAAATGAAAATTGACAATCAAATAAAAAGCCAGGTCTCCGGTAACAGCCAGGACTGTGATTGACACAAACAAATAAAAGCTGCTTCCCGAATACAGACTGGAGAGAAAAAAACAAGGACTCCTGGAGTCTGTAATGTAATGTAGACGCCAGCTGAACACAAAGCACCACTTCAGTTTAATAAACTCAAAATATAATCATGCTATTTTCAACACTTAGTTGTTTTGTAGCCTATAACATTATTGTTCTGATTCTCAATAAAAAAACTCTTAAGAGCTGAGAGGTTTCTGCCCACGGAAATTCTTACATTAAGGGTTGAATTTGTTTGCATTATGCTCCAACTTTCACAGAGCAAAACAAGGCTTTGTACTAAAATATAACCAGTTACACATGTGGAACAAAGCGTTAGAAATAGAGGTCTGCCTCTAAATACAAGGCTGCTTCAAAAAAAGACATGTTTTCCTCTGCAGTTGAGGTAAATAAAGGCCCCACTCCCTGTTTGGAGAAATACAACAAGTACATCAAAAACACTGAATAGGATTGTACATTAACTACAGCACTGTGTTTTGCCCTGTCCATGTCACTGATTAAAACAGGCAAGGTTCAACAAACAAAGGGTAAAAGATAACCAACTTCTTGTTTAAAAAAAAAAGAAAGAAAGAAAAATGTTTGTGCTCATGCCTACTGTCTTCATTTTTTATTAAAACTGTCACAAAGTGGTTCAACACAAGTTTAGATTTAGTGTCAAAATGGTCTGCGAGCCGGATAAGAGTTGAGCTGCGTCTATGATTTCCCTAAAATGCAAAACAGCTGGCATACTGGCTGCTGACAGTAACACCTTAGGAAAATGTGGAGGTAAATGTCTTGAGTCTGTCTCAATAGCTAAACACCGAGAAACAAGCATATGATAAAAACAGCGGAGATCAGCATCAGAATCTAATCCACTGGGAGAAGTCCTGCTGAAACAAATTCTGCTTAAAACAACTTCAAGGGTAACCAATCATATCCGTTAACAAATCAGTTGGTATAATCATTTAAACAGCTTATATTTTGGCCAATTATACTGCAAGTTATGTTTAGTTTTAAGCCCAGCTTGTGATGTTTTGTCTTAGATTTCTTGACACTCACGCTGCTAGTTTGTGAATGAGGCTGTAGATGGCATCCCACCACTCCCTCTGTCTGTCGGTGGTCAGGAGGCGGAGGAGAGGAAGAGGCAGGCAGCGAGGCTCATAGAGCTGCTGCTGCTGCTGCTGGTTCACTCCGCTGTTGATCTTTGCCGTCTCCTGGAGCTGACAGTGGCTGCTGAACACCACGCCGTACAAAAACACCTGGATAGAGCCACAAATTGAAGAGCTTGAGGTGAACACACTTACTGGCCTGTGAAATACAATTTCAGGGGAATGTTCAGCCATGGTTTCGTACATTTAGATAACACTGTCCATTAAACAGTATACCAAAAATGCAACTATATGTGCATTTTAACTGAGGGGAAAAAGAAAGAGAGGCCACCAAATGACCATGTTTCCCTGACTGTGCACAACCAACAAATCTAGAAGTCTAAATATATCTTCAAGGTCCAGCGACCAAGTACAAATATTTTCCTTTCAAGTGACACAATATTTCATCCCTACGTACAGAAAAAAGCCTATAAATCTTTTCATTTTGTATTATGTTGATCCACCAAAGCAGCTACATCTTACCTCAAGGTCCAGCAGGCAGATCGACTCTGGTGCGTTAGTGTCTAGCTTGGAGGTTTCCAGCGTGAGCCTCGGGAAGAGCTGCTGAAGCCACTCTCGCAGTGCCGGCCTTTGTGTCAGGAGGTTCCACTGCAGCCCCAACCAGCTCAGATGTTGCAAATTACCGTTGTGCAGCAGGATGGAACCTACGGATGAGGCAGCAAGGTATTATCACAGCCTAGGAGTAACATCGCTGCAGCACTGAATATCTCTTCTGGGTACTTTCGTATTCGGGCACATTAATGGTTTCGTACCAGTGTCCCACTTGGCCAGCTGAGACAGCTCTGGAGCCATGGAGTTGATGGAACGAATGTCATCATTGGCGATAAAGGAAGCTCCGGTGGAGGCCTGCGGACCCCACAGGAGCTCAAACAGAGAGTCCTGACCACTGCGGTTTCCAAACGCTTCCACTACCTACACAGAGAGAACATGAAATTATTACGAATGTTTCTAAATAAATATAAATGTATGAAGGGATATAAATAATAACACTGGTGAACAGCACAATCTATGACGTTATGGATTAAGGATTGCTAACATAATAACTACAAAAAAATAATGCTGTAGCTCTCCAGCCATGGTTGCGTCTGGGCAATAAGATGTTTGCACCTGTAGCGCATCGCCTCCGTGTCATTCTGCACACTTTAAAAAATGACTTTCCTCAACTTAACACATTGCCTTTCAGTGACATGAAGCACTTTGCATTCCAGGTTTAAATGGCTTTAACTAAACTGAATCAGAACACAAGAACAGACCTCTCTGATTAAGGCAGACGAATCAGAGCTCAGATTAAACAACATGTGCCCGGCTTGACTCTGTCGGTCGTTGGCCAGCAGCTCCAGAAGATGTGGAGCCGACTGGTCTCTTTTGGTCACTTTTGGCTTTGGTCTGGGGACCTGGTGGAAAAAAAAACAACAAAAAAGCAGTACATTTAAAAGATGCATAGTGACTTTAACATAAACAAAGTAAATACACAAAAGGAAAATAAACAAAATGGTCTAATTTTCAACATTTTTCTGTTTTACAATCTGAAAGAGAATCAGCAGCAACCAATAGATTTGGGTGTACTTGTGTATATATGAATGGACCTGGTCCTATTCCAGTCAATCAGCTGGTTGAACTGGTGGTTAGATGGTGTGTTCGTACCTGGTATGCTACGAGGTAACACAGTGCAGCCAGGTCAATGACTGCCCTCCAGGTCTGCTGGCGATCCTGAGCCTGTTTTAACAGCAGCGTGGCAGCATGCAGGTAGAGGTGACCCCTCATCTCCACAAACACCTCGCAAAGATCGTCCGTGTGGCGACCCGCAACGCTGCTCAGCGTCTGCATGGCTTGGTCAAAACTAGAAACACACAGAGACACAGCTTAAGAAAAATATTGCACAAAGTTTCCTGCAGTTGCACTCTTGGAAACTAATGGTTGTCCTTGTAGAAACACATCTTAAAAACCTACAGCAATAATTTGATGTTTTCCTGATTTGTACTAAATGGTCAAGGCACAAAAGACTCATGTGGTTCTCTTGATTCAGCTACACCTTCTGTGACCAAAGTGTGAACCGAAGTCTCAGCACAGTAGAACCAGCGCTTGCACTGCGATTAGTCTTTTAATAAAAGGACCAGATAAAACAGCTAAATGTGACTTATTAATGCTTCATGATGCTGTTTAAAGTTTGTTTAAGCATAACTGTGACTTTAACAGAGCTGTGACCAACATATAGAGACACAATGTTATGATGTAAATTATTTCTAAATCTAAAAATGAAATTAAAGTTGACAAATTAGATTTTATAGACAGAGCTTTTCTGCAGATTATGAATCCAACAACACAGGACCTGACCTACCCTCTGAGTGCGTCTAGGCTGGGCTGTACACTGCTGTCAGACAATGTGATTCTCAGCAGGCTGCAGTGCGCCAATAGCAGCTCCCTCTGAAGACGGCGACACATCTTTTCATTGCTAGAGACGCTGGGTTGAGCAAGATAATCCTGAAACAAATTTCATAGCTTCTTCAGTATTTTTCTCCAAATTAAACAGGTTAGATTTAAGTCGAGAAACAGAACAGAACATAGAAGCATGCTAAACAGTGTACTGGTCCTTTCAAAGTGTATCGTACACACCTGCCCTACTAAATTAAAGTCGGTACTGACCTGCAGTGTGTGCACAACCACAGTGTACCAGTCCAGACTGTGGCGCAGCAGGCCCCTTTTCTCAGCAGTCAGACAATGTTTAACAGCCTCATCCAGCCGCCCGTCCTGACAGAACAGCTGAACCAACTTCACATTCACGTGGGCGTCACCGGGCCGCGCTGCCAGCTCGGCCTGCAGGAGGTCGAACAACCTGTTCCAGCCCTGCTGACCCTGACGACTCAACAGACGCTCCTGGATGCAGATAAACAGAAAATAGTCAGCGTGCATCCTCTCTGCTTTTAAATAATATTCACCTCTTTCGTAGATTGCTTAACTAACGAGGTAAATTCTGTGCATGGAAAGACTATGATGTTGAGGTGATGGACATAGCAGGAAAGTGTGAACTAGACAGTTGTTGGTAACATACGAGATGAAAGAGAGGCGGGGCATGACCAAGGTCTGATTGGAGCCCCAGAAAAAAAAAAAGGAACCTCACCTTCAGGTTGAAGACTGCCGGGTTCCCTGGTAACAGCTTTGCAGCTTTCTCCACCCAAAACTCTGCTCTGCTGTCACATTCCTCCTTACCGACAAGCAACTCAGCCACCTTCAGCACCAGGTCCCTCTGGGCTGGGTTCAAGTCCACTGACCGCTACATAAACACAGAGGGGAAGAAATTAGGACTACCACAAAAGCCTGAAGATGGGTGATTTATTCAAAGGGCAAGACTGTTCAAAACACAGCACTGACAACATGAAAGAGGTGTAAAAGCAACACTCGTATGATAATTCATTAATTAATTTCCACCTCGATAAAGTCTAATGAGGTTACTGAATAAACATGATGAATCCAGACTCTAAGGTCAGTGTCATGTTTATCAGCACATCAGTTTTTGTGTTTGATTTTACTTAAGAAAGCCAAACATGTGCATCATATGCTCCGCCAATTATTTGTTTCCCTACTTTGTGCCAACAGAGAGAATAAAAACTCGACACCTCCTCTTCCTTCTCACACTGACATAATTAATTTATTCTTTTAATGAAAGCAGAGGCAGGAGCTGTTTTTTTTTTTCTTCCAAGACCAAACATTATCAGGCGGCACTTTATTCAGTCTACTGTGCACTGGGAACACAAGTAATTAAACGAGCATTTCTGACGGGGAGAGTCGGTAGTCCTTTTGAAGTGTAAAGAGTTGCAATAAAAACACTGGAAATGTACAAGGAATATATAGTGGACAGTATTTAGTAGTGTCTAGTCGGGCCTCATTACTGATATGGACTCAAGTCATCAGTGACAGAAATACAAACTCTCAACATCAGCGACGATCACTAACAACACTTTGTTTATCTCATCAACTAGAAACCTGCTGGAACATGTTTAAAGCATTCATTAGTCTTCATCAACACGGTAACGCAGGTGTGACTCAAAAACACCCCGAGACATCCGAGCTGCTGCTACCACAATCAGGAGGCAACCAAATACACACAATTCTGTACTGGTTTCGATATTAGGTCGGTAAAGATTAACAGAGCTGCCTGCGAGCACTATCATTTAAAAAAAACAAAAAGAGAGGGCATTACAAGCTCACTTTGATGGATTACCCGTTACATAACAAACCAAAACTTCCAGTGTCTGCAACTTTTATTCCTGACACACACGCAGGAGGGAAAAACATCTGAAACCGCAACGTGTTCTATGGAAAGCAGTCCCCAGGAACAAACATGAGATTTTTACATAGTTTCTTAATTAGATTTGCAACAAGGAAGATTCAACCAAATCCAGACGACGGGTGTTATTTCTCCTCCCTGCCCAGGTATTAAATCCAGTACAAATACCTGTTTGGTTAGTACATCTACATTGCTGTAACTTTACGAATCAGCTGTTACATGGAACACAGTCACATGGGACTTCTAACCTGAGGACCTTTTAATTTCCATGTTCTACCACCTTCCAGCCAATGCACAAATTAGTACAACAGTATTACCCTAAATAAGATTTTTCTTTACCTCAATTCAGTGCATCCTCTAGAAGGTAAAACAAAAATAAAATTGAACCCAAAACATCTAACTTGTTGACCATCTGTTGACCAGATAAAACAGCTATTGATAGACTCTGATGTTCCCTGAACGCACCACTTGCGGCTACTCTTGAGGTTTGCTGGGTCGCTGTTGCGTCAACAATGTCAATATTGCAGTCAGGCTCATTTGATTGTGATAAATATTTGATTGATTGTGCACTTGCATTGTTGTCTGATTTGTTTAACACTTGCTATTCTCTTTTGCAACAATATCTTCCTTTTTCAGTGTCTCTCTCCTGTCCCTTGCTCACTTCGCTATGCACATGTGGAGCCTGCACTTCAACAAAGTCAATGTTCTGCAGAAAAATCAAATAAGCAACCAAATAAAAAGCAAACTAAGTTGTTGCACCGATGCGTTTGCTCTGCTTTACATCACGCTATCATATCGCAAGAATATGCTGCGACAATACATCGTGCAGTACACAAAAGCTCAGAGCTGGCTCAGGGCTTGTGGCAGACTTTGATTAGCCACTTTTTAAAAAAAATAAAAAAAATGTTCCTTTCTATTAAAATACGTGCTGAACTATTGGATTTCTGAAAACACATTCCCTTTTAGGATGACATGTTGTTTCTACCTTGTAACATCCTACTGCCTTGTTGATATCTCCTTCTCTCTCGTAGAGCTGTCCAAGGAATTTGTGTGCTTTGGGATCCCTCTCCTGGACCTTGAGATACTCTGAAACATGCCTGGGAAGAGCAGGAAGGATTACATGCACAATTATGGTTAATAAAATGCTGGATAGACGCAACAAAGAGAGGCCTTTGTTCAACAATGGAGAGTATCACATGCTTACCTTTTTGCAAGTTCATATTCCTTCGCTTCGAAGTACAATTTAGCAAATAAAAATCCTTTGACTGGCTTCTGTGGAAAGAAAATATATCAGTGGATCAACAATTTGATATTTAGCTTGTTAAGTTAGTCAGAAGACCCAACGGTGAATGTCGTTAAGTGGTTGTTGACTCACTGGGATGTATCCCAGACACCAGCAACCACCACAGGGTGAGAGCGAACAACATCTCAGCCAACATGTTCATGGGATTATCTCCTCCTCAGATTTACTGCTGGCCTTTCTTACTTCCTAGACTAGAACTGGTGTTAATGACTTCTGTGTTGCCAGGAACTGGAATACATTAGCTTAGCATTCAATTTTCCAATTGTAGGACTTTGATTTTATTGTTGAAACTATAGGCGGCTGTTGATAGCATGATGCCAGTCTGTCACATCATGGACATGTTTTACATTAAACATGCTGGTCACACACAAACTACAAAAACTACAACTACGTCATTTGTATTCATGTAACAGCCAATATCGTCATTCTCCCAATCTAAAACAACATTTTAATGAGATTATTATTATTGCATGTCTAGTCATTAAAGGATAACAACATTAAGTTGACGATGTACTGCTTCATTAAGATGTTTGCAGACAATCCAATCAGCAATTATTGTTAAGCTAAAAAGCCAGCAGATTTCTGAGTTATGTTTCGTTTACAGCTGCGACCTCGAGGTATTTGGGTAAAAGGAGGGAGTTAACTCCCGTTTTCCACATAAACGAAACCAGTAGTAGCAACAGAAGTTGGCTACCCGAGCTAGCTGCGGAACGGCTACTTAGCACGGCTACCTAGCTGGCGTTGCTCTAACAAACCCATGCCGCGCATTTTCCAGCACCAAGGGGAGGACACGACGAGGCGTCATCATGCCGGTTAGCTAACGTCCGCGCCGCTAGCCGGGGACGCCTCAACAGAGGTTACATGGGAGACGGAATTTAAGGCTGCCGACTTAACGTGCTCTTAATTAAAACTACAACTGGTGCTCATTGAACATGTGTCCGGGCTGTGTCCTCGCACCGGCCGGCTGACACATGTTGGTGGGACATGATGGACGCAACACGCTAACATTAGCCGCGGGCTCAACTTACCTCTTTAAGTGAGGGAGAGGAACTCTGTACCGAGGAGACGTATCGGTCCACCTCAGCCTTACTCCGCCGCATGGCTTCCGACTACACGTAAACCCCGAAGACGGCTCGCTGTGGTGCGCTACAACACCACGAATTCACAAAATATAAAAAAGCACGGACATCAGTAACGGCTCGTCTGTCACTCCTCAGACGTTAGCGCTCCATGATGATTTGCGCAGTCTCGTTACCGTCAAATGGCAGGGGGGGTCACGTGGCCCGTGCGTTGAGTTGAATCCAGACTCAGTAGCCAATGAGGAGCGAGGGTTTGGTGTGACGCACGCTGACGCACTTTATTTTGAAGTAGGGGTGGGACCGCAGACCCAACTATTCGACGTAACACTAATTAAACACAACAATTATTTAGATTCAAACAAACACATTCATAAATGTTGTGATATATTTTTAAAATAAAACAAATACATTATTTTTTTTTTGTTGTTGCCATTTTTCGTTTGTAAAGCAGTAATTTCCTGTGCATCAAGTATTTTGCTTTATGTACCTAAATACATACAGTAGACCTCAATTTTATTCATAACCTTCCATTAAAGAAAAGGCAAAATTTACACCGGCCACACAAAGTGGTAATAAATAAAAATTTGCTAAATTATAATTTAGTGTAATGAAACATTGCTTTTGAATTGTGGTCGAAAAAAAAAAAATAAAAAAATATAGAAAACTGTCCCAGATGAATTAGAGAATTATGATTGGCTATTAGTTCATGGGTCCCATCATGCTTGTTTGCTTGTGTTTTTGTTCGTTTATTTTTGTAAAAATACATTTCTGTTGAACCACAATTCAAAAGCAATGTCATGATTTTCATTAAATTTTTATTTATTATTACTTTTGTCAATTTCAACTGATTTCAGTGACACCTGTTTTCTTTCTTTAGTGAGAGGGTACGAATAGATTTGAGGACAACTGTATGCAACTTCTTTTTCCAAAAACATTTTTTTATCCATTCATTCATTTTCTATTTAAACTCAACATATGAAGGCCTCCTTCACAAGTACAAGCTGAGTAACACAGCAAAAGACATAGCTGCTCAAATAAGAAACAATATCAATGAAAATATTCGTAGGTAAACTTAAAATAATAAAGACTGTTAAATAAAGTGTTAAAGTTAGAGCAGTGGGAGGTAAAATGAGATGAAAATTAAAAGCCTAAATTGATATAAGGATAAAAATGAGTCAAACGTTAGACCACTTGTGTGTGAACGTGTCTGAATGGGTCAAAGAGAAGCGACATATTGTTCCTCATGTTAGTATTATAGCTTATGTAAATATGCTACGTGCATATAGAACAATAACCAAAGAAAAGGGTTAAGGTCAAGATGAAGGCAATGCGTTTAAAACGTAGGACATATACCTGACTTTTTTGGGTGTCTATAATAAAAACCTTGTAATCTGTAAAGCTGTAATAGATTTAATGTTCCACGTTGAAAGATGTAAGAAATAATACTACATGCTGGCACTGATGTAGGTGTTTATTCAGATGATTTGACAGATTTATCTTTGATATAATGACAAATACATTTAAGTTAAAGTCCAGAATATGCACTTTGGTGTGTTAATACATCTCTTCACAAACATTCCCAAGGTAGTAAGATATCAGATGAAACCGTGTACTGGACTATTCTGCTTCACAACAATCAGTCCAGTGGCTAACTTAACTTCTCCATGGCATGAGCAGCGCTGTGGCTTCGGTAGTAAAACGCACAAGAGTAGCGTTGGCTTTGCAATCAAAAAAAAAATGTGGAATGTGTTTTTCTTCTATTGAGCTTTTATGTAGAAGATATGTTTTCCATGATAAAACACCGCTCGAGTGAAGCACTTTGAGAACGGGAACGGTTGGCTTTCTTTCCTAAGTGGGTCTGAGCCTTGAGGAAGTCGGTACACCTCCCTAAGAGGATCACTTTCTCTGGATCACAAACAACAGAGGCAAATGTTTCTGACATCAAGCGCTACTCCCACATCCGGTCTCCGCACATGCCACAAGCCGTCGTGTTGTAAGACACACACACAGTTACCAGTTGCCGTGCAATAAATTATGTCACCCTGAAGCTTATTGTGTTCAGTGTTTGTTTACAACACGTCAGGGGAGTTGTTTCAGCAGAATCTAAGCTGCAGTTATAATGTTGAGTGGTACTGCAGAACACACCTCGAAAGCTTTCTGGTATTCTAGCATCTGCATCTATTTACTCCAAATAGGAGAAAAAACAAAAAAACTCCACATTATAAATGTTGGATAGGCTGTACTGGAGTATTTTAGATTGTGAACCTGAAAAACTGGTGAGTAAATACCAGTACATGTTGCTTTGCATAGAGATTGTGTCACATAAAAAATGCTCAGCACACACTGGAACAAGGTAATCTAGCACACTGTAGGTGGTAGTTGTGTCCATTACTGCAGCATGTGCATGATAGCAATAAACCGTAGATGCACAAAGAAACTTTATAGACCTACACTAACTTATTTTGCATAATATTAAAGAAAATACACAAGAAGAATACATACAATTATACTTGCTGAAAGAAAACGAGAAACTTTAGAGATTATATACACATTCAGTACAACGGCATGTTTTTTTTTTTTTCAAGCTGTCTTTGGTTTACTTATTTATTATAGAAATGTGGCAGTAACATCAGTCAAACAAGGAAACAGATTTTTTGACATCACAAGACAAGCTGGCAAACAGTTGAGCAACCTCTCAGCGCAGCTTGTAAGTCATTATCCCATGTTTCTATGTCTTCTCTTCAAGCTCATATAATAAATATAGGACCGTCGACACGTGTTGTGTTTTATATATAAAGTAGTGAACTAAGCAAGCAAGCGAAAAAATATACAGTGCAGTGTTTGAGCCAAAAGGCACTGAGGAGGCTAAACCTACCGACTGACTGATCAACATGACTGTCGAGCCATCTGCCAGGGTGGGGCTCATAAAATCAAAGCTCAAAGTCTTACTGCTGTAACTAAAAGCACAAATGTGTTCTGCTGAAATAATCGACCTAAATGTAACATACCGATAATATAAAACACACAAATTCTATCTAAATGCGACTCTCGGTTCTGGGCTTGTGCGGGGCCACCTCGCGGTCTCATCTGTCTTTCAGTGCCACCGGCTGCTCGACTGCGCGTTCACTTCCGAGCAACAGTTTCTGACAGTTTCTTCAGCCTCTTCTTCAGCTCCAGAGGGAACTTCTCGTAGCACTTCTTACAAACTGGCTTCATGTCAAACTCCACAAACTTGTTCCTGAGGAAGAAAGATGCACAGTTACAGGCTGGAGGTTAGATGTTGTCATTCTTGTGTGGACATATCTGTTATAATACGATGTCTAGTAGCATTAAAAAAATACACTTTCATGACTTTACAAACCACAGCATACATACTGACATGTTAACATTAATGTGCTATGGGAAGATATGCTTTCTGTGTAAGAGTTACTGCCAACTATTAGATTACTTCTGGATTACTACATTTTTAATTGCATAAAAAAATGCCTTGATTCCTGCTCAACGTGGATATTTTAACATCTAACAACACGACTGTCTTCGGGTTTCACTTCTTTCTTTTATATTGGTTCTTGTTTGTTATAAGGTGAGCTGGATAACTCTAAACCTGCATGAATCTGAACATCTTTCACCATTTTTCTGCACATTTCTGACCACTGTATCCTAATATTTTTTGATGAAATACCAGATTTCCCTAAATGACAACAATCGGGGCTGTATATTCCAGGACAGATATCACCCTGACACGTATCTACAAACAGATTTACGTTGGGATCTATGATGTCCTGGCAGAGGTACAGTGTGTGCTCTTAGAGTGGCTTCTGCTTGTTCTTTGTATTGAATGTCTTTAATGCTAACAACTTGGCCGGCGCTCTAAACCTTTTCCCTTCAGCTGTCCCTGAACAGCATTCCCTCCCAAAGCAGATAATCGCTGCCAGGACCGGGGCACGTGTCTTACTCTGAGGGACCTCGGCATTTGCTGCCGGAAGTGATTATGGCTTTACGTCTTACACCAGACAGACTGGGAGACCCGGGAAACAAAGAATTCCCTTTACCATGTGATTGATCTGATTTTCCTGTTTGCGTAGCAGAGGTTAGCAGGGTACCAGCCTAAGTCCTGACCAGCGTTTCCTGCTGAGAAGCGGTCATGTGCTGCAACATTGCCACTGTTAGGTCACTCAGAAGTGTTCAGTGTCCATTTACATGCAATTCTTTTGCTTTGATCCTTTGGCTTGAAAGCCAATTGAATTAACGGTGAAGTGAGGATTAAAATAGGCATGTTTGAAATATACTAACAATGAAAAAGCAAACAACAGAATCAGGCAGCGAGGAAGACGGAAACTGACCAAAGAGAAGAACAGTTGAAGTGAGAAGGAAGGAGAAAGAGGGGATCACAGACACATGGGTATCAGTAATTTCTTCTTCTTCTCTTTCGAGTCTCGTTCGCGCTTGGCCAGCCGGCGCTTCATGTCGTCCGGGAGGCGTTCATAGCAGTGCTTACACACCGGCTTCAGATCCACCTCCACAAACTTTTCCCTGACACAGCAGGGACGGAGGACACATGACGAGAGGTGTGAAAGAGGTGGAAGAGAAAGAGACGTGAGCGTTGGAGAGAAGGCAGAGGAAGGAAAGTGGACGCATAATATAAAAGATAATAACAGGGAGGAGAGGCAGAGAAACACGCCCACAGGGACACAAGATAATCGGAGGAAAGACTGTTAGCAGCAGCAGATGGCAGCAAGGTAGTTGTGAAAGAGAAATATGGCAGCAAAGAGACCTCAGACAAATCACATGTCAATTTCTGACAGAGAATACTCTTAATGTAGAATGAGTGGATATTCCAGAATAAACTGAGCTGGCAGCGTTAAGGTGTGTCTCACTGCACAACTTACTTGAGAGTGAGCTTGGTGTTGCAGGTTGAGCAGGCAAAACAGTTCACACACCAAGCCTTGTTGAGGGCAGACACCACTGAAACAAACACAGGAGACAGTCGCATGAAACGGCGTCCCAGATTTCTATCATACGAGTTAAATCAAATGGATGTTGTTTAGTCTAAACCACACAACACAATCTTGAAGAGGCACCACGTCAAGAAATATGTACACATCATACAAATCACATTACAGTCAATGTAATATGGAAAAGAGGTTCCTCAAATGGATGCTGATGTCAACAGAGCTGCTTGATAACCTCTCCATCCTGAGTTCATTAGATTTTTACTCGTAATTAGTTTGCTTACCGTCTCCTTCAATAACACGATTGCAGTGGTAGCAAACATCCCCGAAGAGCTGAGTGCAGAGAAACAGAGAGTTAGCACATCTCATCAGCCGTTATCATTACCCACAAAACATGCTGTGTTCAAAGCCATGACGCAAGCACGGCCTACGGGGCTGCAAGGCATTTCTATATTTACCTGAAAGCATAAACCCACATTGTTTTGGAGAAAGAAAAAAAAATCCCAAACAGCTTTCTAACACTAGGTGGAGTCATCACATTGATTAAATCATGGTGTATCTAATTAAACTATTGTTTAAACAGAATATATAATATAATATACATAATTGGGAATCTCACTGTACTGCATATACCAGTGCAAATGGTCCATGTGACTTATTTACTGTTTCTCTCAACATGTTGCATTCATGTGCAATCCTACTCTCTAGTGTCCACAGGCTTCCTCACATGACTACCTTCCCCCCATCCATCCCTTAATACTTCAGCAACTGTGGCCAAATGCAGAGTCCCAGTTTACTTCTAATCTAAACCATGATGCAGACAGTTTTGTTTGGCAGACATGACAAAAGGAACCCCAGAAGAAATGTCATTACAGGCAAAACATAAAATGTCTGTGTGTGTTCAGCATAAATGCCCCCAGTACAGGTGAGACTGGTGAGTGTTACCTGGTTGTAGTGCGTTTCGCAGTAGGCCAGGCCCTTGCGTTCGTAGTGACGGTGTCCCAGGAAGGGTTTCTCACACTTAGCACACACAAAATGCTGCAAGCAAACCCATAGCCAAGCACACATGGTTAGCAAAGCCACGAGTCAGTACATTACCACACTCACATCATGCTGAAGAGAATCTGGCTCAAGTCAGAAAACAACCAGATCAGTTCATTACAGATGTCCTGTTACTGCGTCCATACAGAGAGTTGAGAAGGAGGATAGAATAGTGACCACTAGAGGGTGCATTAATCCTCCGAACAGACAGGAAAGGGAGTAATGGTAGGGTACAGGAAATGTGAAATACTTCCTCCAATGATAATGAGGAAAAAGTGTATTTTAGCTTTCAGACAGATCACCTTTAGTGTGCAATGATTTATATGACGACATCATATAGAGACACATGTAGATTTATAAAAGCAGATTTTGATGAAGGGTACTGAAAGTTATTTTCCGTATTTACACTAAAATGAAGAACAGATTCCTGCAGAACCGTATTTTGGTAGTAAATAAACACTGGTGAATACTTATTTTCATTGTCAGTAGCTTTCTTTTTGTCACATTTAGTGTAATAATATGTTTAAACACCGTGAATTATAAATAATGAGTTGGGTAAAGTAACTAAATTGAAGACTTGAAAATCTGATTTGCTTTTCTCATGACATAAGTTTAAATCAATCTGGCCTACAGCTCTAGTAACTCATATAGGAGTGTAACCCTTGTATGGAGGCTGGGAGGTTGTAGCCAGGCAGGGAAACAGGGCAGCAGTCAACACCAGGCCAATCCTTCATCCCCTCACCATGTCAAAGTGTCTCTCACAATAGGCATGACCACCTCGCTCATAAAACGGGTGGCCTTGAAATGGGCGCTCACATATAGTGCATACATGATGCTACACGTGGAGGAGGGAAGATGGGAAAATAGATATAAGATGTGGAAAAGATAGAAGGAAAGCGAGGAAGAAGAGATGGAGAGAGATAGTAGAGGAACGATGTACACAGCTGAGAGATAAATGGACTGAACATAACTGTGGAGATAAAGCCAGTAGAAACATGAGTCACACGTATGACACATTTTAAAGAGCATTTGATGGATAAAATGTACAGAACATAAAGAAAATAAAACTATGTCCATAGCCAAAAGTATTGCAGCTTCTCAAATATGTGCAATATCAAGTAATTTCTGCAGGACTTCCATCAAATGAGAGTGTAACTGAAGCTGATATTAAACGTTCTACAGTTCGACATCGCACCTCCACGTGCCACTGCTTGCCCATGGCGTTGACCACACGGCCCTCGATGGGCCTCCTACAGGCCCCGCAGATCGGGACTCCCATCTTGTCGTGGCAGGGCAGACAGTAGAGCTCCCCCTTCAGCTCCCTGGCGTCAGCTGTCAGCTCCTTGCTGCAGAGAGAGGGGTAAATAACTCCACTTCATCTCAGGTAACACTAATGCCAATTCAGAAGATGTAAACACAGTAAATGAAAGCTGGATTCTAACTGGTTATTGATGCAAAGAACACAATATTTTTGAATGTTATAATGTTGGTTTCGAAACTATTTTTACGCATACACATACTTTGAATGTTTACCTACAACAGAAATGACACAGTTTGTCCACCAGAGGGCACCGTGGTGTCTTTGGCAGATTGAAAATGTTCCTGTTTTGAGTGATGGTTCTAAACATCTAAGACCGTGCACCTCTAAACATGGAGATGACCTTTTATGGTATGCACATTTAATCAGCGAATGAGAGCGATAAACCCTTCAATCCTCTTTGTCTCGGTGCAGTCAAGCTGCTGGATGCTTGTATACAAGTCTGAGTAAACTTGGCAGAAGCATGACGACAAAACAAACGAACGCCTCGCAAGGAATTTTAAGACACCCATCTGGAAGTCTGAAAATGAAGTGTTTTCGGGGCTATTCACAACCGAACGCAGCTTGCATCCGCTATAAGCGGCGTTTGGTCGACTCGCTCGCTTCAAGCTGTGAACAATTTGCGAAGCCGTCGGCCGGGTTCGCGTGCGTCCGTGTTTACCCGCAGTTGTTGCAGTTGAAGTGATCGGGGTGGTAGGGGTCGTTCTTGAACAGCAGAGGCTGCTCATCGATGATGGCGTGACACTTCTGACAGATGTACTTGCCGAGGCCTCGAGCTTTCTCTCTGTTGTGACACGGACGACACAGGTGCCTGATGAAAGACAGAGAAATGCTTGATTAGATGCTATTCACACCGATCGGACGCAAAATTGATCATTTCTTATGCATTGGGACGACTCCGTTCCATACATGCGCAGTAGGTCGGCATTTTCAGGAATGGTTCGAGGAACACGACAAAAAGCCAGCCTCTAAATCCCTGGATCCCAATCTGATCAAGCATCCATAACATACACTGGCATCTGCACAGTACAGGGAGGCACCACCCTTCAAACCACTGGATCTGCTGCCAATATCCTCGTACCAGACACAGGACACCCCCAGG
Organism: Stegastes partitus; assembly: GCF_000690725.1. Classification (NCBI taxonomy): domain Eukaryota; kingdom Metazoa; phylum Chordata; class Actinopteri; family Pomacentridae; genus Stegastes; species Stegastes partitus. Next base: position 883,477 of record NW_007577822.1, read on the forward strand.
GGTCCCGTGTCCATGCCCCAACAGGTCAGAGCTGTTTTGGCAGCATGAGGAGAGCTACACAACAACAGGTAGATGGTTTGTATGTTGCAGCTGATTGGTGAATCTCTCCTGGATCCTTCCACTTCTACACTCAACAGTATCTGTCCTGTGTTAAACAAGTGATGCAGCGGTAGTGCCCTGAGTGCTCAAATCGAACCAAAACCTTTTGTTATGAACCTCCAAAACCACATCCACAGCAAGTCCTGGCTTAAGATTTCAGAGTTGATTAGATCAGATTTCCTCTTTAATAGTCACATCAACTAACTGAGTACTTTATATACTGTGTAGTACAGAGCAGCAGGCCGAACCTTATAGTTTCTGACCATTTAAAACAGGAGGAGAATGTTCTGACAGTGTTTGACATGTAGAAGTTGGGGAAAGTCAGTGAAACAGCTTAAAGAAAGAACAGAACATTTTTCTTCTCTTTAGTAGACATTTATAACTGAGTATGATGATACTGATGCCTTGTGCGGTAACTGACCTTCCAGCATTTTTAACGAATCCAACATCAGCGAGCACAGCCTGGCAGATATCACAGCAGAAGCAGTCCGGATGCCAACTGTTGTTCATCGCCTTGATCACACGGCCGATAATGAACTCCCCTGAGAGAAGAACAGAAATGTTTTGATAAGTTAAATAAAAAAAAAAACCTTTTTAGAAAGGCACAAACTCTCAGCTTTGTGCTCACATGACCCCGACCGGCTGGCAGCAGGTAAACAACTGGATGGATGTAATTTAGTTCTCTTTTACTGTACTTACCACACTGATGGCAGCAAGGAGCGAACAGCATCTGGAAGTCGTGTTCGCAGTACTTCCTGCCTTCAAACTGTCAAAAGAATTCAAGGAATTTGCACACAATTAATCGAAGCACACAGCTGCACATCGACAGATTGTGACAGTTGATGAACAGCATAATCCTAAAAAGCATCTCTCCCAACCACAACACTGACAAACTCTCTGCCTAATTATCAGTAATAGAAGGATGCTGTCGATCAGAAGTGATAGCACCAGTATGTTGTGGCTCCCCAGTTAAAAATGTGACTCACTCTGTGGGTCTTTTACTGACAGTTTACTGAACTTTTTATTACTTTGTAAATGCCACTTTAGGTTAAACTTGTTTGATCTGAGACATCAAGTTAGGACTGACAGTCAAAGAACAGATGTGATGGAGAATTTGACCGTCTGATGGGAACAAGGATGGTGGAGGAGATGAAAAAATAAAACAAAGGGGTGTTTAATCATCCCTCCAGATTGCATTAAAACCCCAAATGCACATTTCTGACAGTGTGAAACAGCGACTTTTTGACTTGTTGTTTGAGAACTGACATACTGTATATGAATATCTAAATCATGTCCTAACTCATAAGTCCCCCGTATGACACTCGTCTGTGCAAGCATGGCCACATGCAGTACCGTATACACACAGTAATGTACTCCTGCTAACAGTGGCTTCATGTTTTCTGTACAAGAGCATGACTTAGTATAACACAATAATCAGCCACAACATCAAACCACCTGCCTAATATAATGTTCAGCTCCCCTTGTGCTGCTACAACGGTCGTGACCCTTCAGTTCATGGACATGGGACCTCTTGGTGTGATCGAGTTCTGTGGGTTGGGCCTCCTCGGATCAGGTTTGTTCATGTACATCTCGCGGATGGTCGATAAGATTGAACTGTAGGGAATTCGGAGGCTGGGTCAACACCTTGGGCTCTTCGTTGTGTTACTGAACTGTTTTTGTTTCTGTGGTGTTGCAGGGTGCGTTGTCCTGCTGTTAGGGAGTGCTATGCCATGGAGGAATCGATCTTGGTCTGGAGCAATAATTATGTTGGTGACAGGTTCCCAAATAAGATCCACATGAACGCCAGGACCAAAGGTTCCCCAGCAGAACACTGCATTGTGATGAGATGATCCACGTCCTTCACATCAACATTACTGTTGAGGATGATCAGTGCTTAAGCATCAAAAACTGCTACCTTGGAATTTCTCATTCCTGTTTGGGCAAATATGACTATAAACAGGTGCATTTTTAATTTTCTTTACATAACCTCATCAACTATTCCCTTTAGAATATTAATTTTTCTTTCTTAAGTGGTTTCAAGTTGCAATACTTTTGAAAGTCTTACAATCTAATAAATAATAAAGCAGTTATGCTCATAAACAAACAGGATGGTCATCAATACACTGAGCTACTAAAACTATGTACCTTCAAAAACACGCACTTTGTATTATTAAAGAGATTTTATTGCATCATTTTAATGTTCTCAGAGTTTTTTGAGGTTGCATCTTGAAATCTTGAAATCTACAGACTCCCACTGTGCTTAAAGCTTTTCCTCTGAGATTAACAGGCCACTTCTACCAAAACACTGAGGTGGTAATATTCAGTTTACTATTTAAGGCAACAGCTCGAGCAGAGAATAAAAGGTTAATGCAGCATCCTTGGGTTTGATGTTCAGACTGATCAAAGCTATGGAGACACACATAAAGACCGTCGGGTTCTCTGGGGCCTGTCGGAGGAACATCTGGCCTTGTGTCAAGGTCGGCAAGGCGATCGTTTACTGGAAGAGGGCTTCTAATAGTTCAATAACCCATTAGGTAGTGCTCATCCCTCTTTATTGACCCCAACTGGACCACGTGTTTGAATTCTATGTTCAGAGGATGAGCAAAAACTTCAAAATACCAAACACGTGAAAATATTTATGGCTTAATATTCTGATGCAACAATGAGAACTTTGAGATCTAAATACCTTCAAACAGGCTCCATCCCCCCTGCGACCCTCCAGAGGATATAGCAGTGGATGGATAATGGATGGATAATAATGGCTCTAACAGTCTCCTTGTACTAAGCTGTTGTCTGACTGTCTGTGAAGAAAACTGCAGTCTGTTGACATAAGATGAGTGTAACTATGGCTACGACTTCTTAACAGATGCAAAATATCTGTAAATCTTTGTTTCCACACAAGCCTGCATGAGCAATATAGACAAAAACTGCACTGAACACAATTTTTAGGCACGTCTAGACCAATCAGAGTCATTTTTCACTGATCTAGATGAGCTATAAAAAGTCCAAATCATTTGCAATACAGGTGTTCATTATAATCCACTGCCCTCTGGGCGTAGTTACACCTGCCAGTTACTGCATCTTTTATTGGATTACTAAAGGACAACGTGTTACCTCGTAGAAGAGTCCCTCGGGGAACTGCTGGAAACACTGGGCGCACACGAAGCACTGCTCATGGTACAGCTCCCCGTTGCTGTTCACGATCTTCTCCGCCGGGGCGAAGCCACTCTTGCAGCGCTCGCACATGGCGTTGGCCAGAGCGTTGGCCATGTTGCTGAGAAGGAAGAACATCAGGGTCAAACTTTGCTCACATAATCAAAAGACATTCACATATAAAATAAATAAAAAATGTTCACAAGCAAAAAAAAAATCATCAGTGAGTTAATCATAATCACCACAAAAAAAAGCAAATATAATTCATGTATGAAGCTCAATCAGAGTCTGAAAGTAATATTTATCATACAGTCCGTACTTTGGTTGCTGACCCTTGATTAAACCTGTAATACACCTGGCAAAGGAACAGCCAGATGACATCCTGACCTGATTTTCATGGAACTGAGGCACTAGAGCGACATTTAATGACACTTTTAACACATATATTATGATAGGAGAAGGTAATCTGATGTATTACAACTCCAAGCAACTGAAATGATAATTTTTCAACTTAATCAGAAATATAATGGATCTGATTTTAATGTTTCTGAGCACTTGTTGTCCCAAAGAACAGACGATGGACACGGCGTTGACCGGGGTCGTGTCAGGACACACCTAACCTAACTCATCACACATCGCCCGTTATGATAACAGCTGGAAGATGTACTCGGTAAAATGAGAAAGTGGAGCGGAAAAAATGTGATGTAAGAGGTTATCAGGCCCCTCACACACACACACATACACACACACACATGATCGCAGGTTTACTTTGGCTGACTTTAGGAGGGTGTGGGTATCGGTGAGACGGGAAACCTACATGTTATCTCTTCATAGACAAACTGAAGTTATTTTTCATCAGTCCAGCTGATGTGAGCACTCACACAGACATGAGTCCACATCATATAAAACAACAGAGGTAGTTTGATAACTGTTTAGGGAGGAAAACCTGAGACATGAAGCTGGTCTGGCATGTGAAGCTGATAGTTCACTTTCATGAGACAATCAGGATTGTTTTACTGCCTCGCTGTGAAACATAACTGCAATCCATCAATGGGGCTGGGCCCTTGGCTAATATTTTATTAAGTGGAAATAACTGATGCCAGAAACAGCAGCACAAGATGTGGCACACCCAAAAAGTTCCACCGTGCTTCCCGAAAAGCCATTTGTTCAGGTCCTTTTTTTACTGCCTACAAGCACATAATGCTTTTAAAAATGAATTAAACCTTGTGGTCAACACTCTAAAAAATCTGACATGTTGTGATTAAGAGCAGAAAACTTCACTAATTGCTGCTTTTTGCTTTTAATTTTCAGAAAACAAACAAACAAAAAAAACACAAACAGCACTATTCCCCCCAAACTGAATAAACTTATCGTGAAAAATGTGCGACGCATCTGCCGAGCTGTACACCGGCCAGTGTTTATCTACAACACCTTGGTTTTATAGTTGTTGACAAGGTTTGGGATTCCAACACCAAGTAAGTCATGATGTCATCTAAACAATGCTCAGAGCTGATTGGTCCAGTGTGTATGGACCAGCGTGCTTTAATTCCCAAATGGATGCTTTTAAGTGGGCACAAGAGTGTGACTTCTCCTATTTAGGGATGAAGGAGGTATATCTGTACACATTTCTCTGTTGTCTGATGATAACCAGTATAACGTCATACTGTGTCTCTCCAGCTTTACGTATGTCAGGTTTATGCTCAGGCTGAACCTTCATGTTCCAAACCAGGCATCAGCAGCCAACTCCAAAACTTCAACATCAGTATTAATAAATAGCTTCTGTGACAAGCAGCCCTGCTGAACACCTGGAACGAACTGGAAGTAAATGTTATCGTGTACCAGAAACATTTGTAAATAGGGGGAAAGAACAGACAACGGAGGGACAATCCTGGCTCCTCGGCTCCTTTGTTTTAAAGGTCAGAATACCGCAGCGTATCCAGGCAACACACATACACACCGACGAGGCCGTGTAGGATTTTTATGGAGTGATGCCATCTGCTCATTTTAACTTCATTAAATCAGCTTAACAGTCATCGAGAACTCCCACAACTTCAGGAGACTTTTCTTCTTCTGCTCAAAACGTTCACATCTCAGTTCAGGATCAGCGCTACGTAAAAATTCAAAGGCGAACTTGGACGCCCTTTAAAAACGATCACATTGAAACAAGATGTTTCTTCTCCTCACAAGCTTGTCAAATACCTACTGGTTTATATACCCCGCCTGGGCCGCTATCAGACTCGCTGAGAGCCCTGCCCTGTCCAAAGGATTTGTGGGAGGAAGTGATACATCCCTTAGGCATTTCCACCCTCCTATCTGCCACATTGGATTGCCTTCTCGCTCTGCACAGTCGAAGAACTAAAACAAAAGTAGGTTTTCTTCATTAAACTAAGCCGTCGTTGCTGTTCGCTCCCTCTCTAGAAGAGGTTGAAGGAGACAGTGCAGAGCGAGAAGTCAGAAGTGGTGACTGAATGGTACTTTCCCTCCATGTACCATTAGTTTAAAGCAAGTTCTGATATTTTGGCACCAATATGCACCTTTATCTAATCATAGAATTAGTTTCTGCCATAATAATGAAGTGAGATGTCTACATTTGTTCAGGGATCTGTGACACTGCTACACACTACTGTTCAGTTTATAGAAAAAAAGAAGAAGGTGTCACTTCCAGAAAGACTGGAGACTACCCCGTTAACCCCACCGTGCTGGTGTGTGACTATAAAAGGAGTCCGGTTGTCAGCACAGGGAAAGCAGACTATCACTTGTGTTATGAATACCTTCTGTTTCCTCCACCCTGCCTCCTCTGCTCTCCTTGTGTCTTTAGGTTTTCTCTTTTGCACCACTGTTCGTGTTCATGCTCTGAGAAAAGTCAGGAAGTATGTAAGCATTAAAACAAACCCTCCAGGATTTTTCCTAACACATATTTATATTTACACTATCTTTCGTGATTGCCTGTTATGCCGCTGCAATGGAAAATTGAGATTTAGATTTTGCTGACAGCTTTCACAACATTCAAAGCTCTGTTGGTGTCTTTACTGAGTACAAACTTCTTCCATAACAACCAAATTCAATCCTAGTGATGAACATTACCAGGTCATCTGTATATAAAAGCTGCTGAAGTTTTTATGCCCACATACAGGCTTCAATGTTTCCCACAGGACTCACATCTCATCCTGTCGCTTGTTTCTTCCACCTGAGCTCAAACAACTTCACTTGACACTAAACTTTCTCCCTTCGCCACCAACATCAGGCGTCAAAACGTCCCGTCAGAAACCTGTAGGTGACCCCACGTACATGCTTCAGTACAGCCTGTGATGAAGTCAGATTAGTCCAAAATACAATATGTATATTTAGCCTTCCTGTCCCTCAAGCACACATACTTGGGATGCCAGTTGGCATACTCTACTTTGCATAACAACTCCCCCCTTGGCACAAAAATAGCCCTTCCTGTGTGCTCCCTACTGTAGTGCTCGCAGCTATCCCTGCACAAACATGGCACCTAAGGCGGCTTAAGCAAATCAAACTGGCCGGTAACACCCAGCTTCACGTACATCAGAATTCTTCACATTCTGTAGCACTGCAGTGAGCTCAGAGTCTAAACATTAATGCCATGCCAGTGGACGGGCACACCGAATTCCTCAACACACAGTTCCTCTGAAATGCCATTTTTCCAGCACTGACATCAGTTTAATCTGCACGTCAGATACCAAAATGCACTACTCCTGATCTCAGAGAGCAATTTAATTACATGAGAACTCTTACAGTCACACGAGCAACACATGGAATCACCTCCTGTGCCGGTCGGTGCTCTGAGATACTCCCCCAGAGATGCTAAAGTTGGGTTTAAGAGGGAGTCTTTGTAGGAGGATAAAAACTGAAACCGTCCGTCCTAAGTAATGATGTTAGAATTCAATAAATACATCTAAAGGCGTACGAGCTCTCTCCTTTTGGTGGGTCAAAAAGGAAGATGCAGGTTTTACAGGCTGCTGCTGAGCAAAATCTTTTCACACCACACTGACAGAATCTCCCTGGTGAGACTTCTCATCTGGGAAAGTTAATCCAGCAATAACATGTTGGAGTGACGTCCAGTAATCAGATTTTTTATTTTAAAGGTAAACCTTAATTTCCATCCATGACTCACACAATGACTTTGCTTCTGTCCTCTACTTACAAGCGGGCATAAAAATCACAGAACTCCTTATAGACTTTGACGTCGCTCTTGCGTCTCTGGGACTTGGACACGGGGACCTCGGCCTCTCCCCCATCACCGCCGAGGAGCCGCTGGTGGTAGCCGTTCATTTCTCCGTGAAGAACGTGGTCCGGAGCTTCGCCGTCCTCAGGTATGGACGGCGGCAGGGCACGGCCGTTCATCTCCATACTCAACAGTTTGAAAAAAGTCTATCCACACGGCAGGAAAACTAGAAAAAACTCTTCACACTCCAGTGAGAATCCTCTGCGATAGTTTCCAGTGAGGCAGTCAGAGCTGTATTCCACATTGGAAGAACGAAACGCCGACCAGACTGCGCTGGGAGTGCTCTCCCTCTCTCTCCCTCTCCCTCTCTCTCTCCCACACACTCCCCCTTTCTCTCATTCCCCCATCAACTCTTTCTCCTTTTCCTCTCTCTCTCTCTCTCACACACACACACACACACACACACACACTCTTGGCCTCTCCTCCTGTCACACTCGCTGTCTATTCTTGGGCAGGTTACTCAAATTAAAGAGCCCACCCTGACGCCTGTCCAGACAGAGGTCACTGTGTCATGGCACACACCCAGAGCACACACACACACACACACACACACACACACACACATGGGTCGTAGCTGTAGTTTTGCAATGTTCTGTGTCAATAACGTATACAGTCTTTGGCTAATATCTCTCCATGCTATTAATCTTTCTTTGTGTTAAACAGCTGGAGCTCCACATTAGTGCTCCACAACAAGCAAAGCAGAGAGTCTTACGGCGATAGATGCCAATATAACAGCAACAGCATACATAACAAACTACTGTTTGTTTCATTTTATGTTTGATATCACTGAATAAACACACTGGAGTAGGAAACCAAGCAGCAGTGGACAAACCTACTGAAGCTAGATATTGTCTACTCTGTGTCATCCGTTTGATATGAGATGTGCAACTGACTGCAAACAAACTCAATCTTGAAGCTGAAATAATTAAATGCAGAATTATAGCAAAGCTGGTTTAGATTGTAATCAGGCATTTCACCATCATCCACAAAGATCTGTCTGTTGTGCACCGATCAAAACGATATTGATGAAATGTGACTAGCTTCATGCTTGGCTTTCATCACCACAGTGTGCACACAACGGACTTTAACCCTCCTACTTCTAAACAATGTTGTGATTATTTATGGACGGCATATTTTTGGCAGTAAAGGACCTCGGTAGGATTCAGGGATATTGGGAAATTCCTACGACTTGTTTCCAACGTAGTCCAAAAAAAAATAAAAGCTTGAATACCGTTTTTAAACATAACTTGAAGCTATAAATTATAAAATATGTTAATCATCCTATATCGGTCGAAGCTCAGGCATTCCTGTAAACCCATTCTTTATGTGGTCCAACTCAACTGGCATCTCAAATTAATGACCACTTCCCAAACCATCAAAACAACACCAGGCCAGATCCGGAAATACACTCCAGTGACACAAACATGGTCGACGCTCTATTGGGAAATAGCCACCGGGCTAATCCGGAAAAACTAAACGATGAGTAATGAACACTTAGTGAATAGCAAAATGTTAAAGACCTGTGTGTGTGTGTGTGTGTGTGTGTCCAGCTGAAACATGTCTCAGTCCTTCAGTATAACAGTCTTCTACATGACTCCACTCTACAAATAGACACCCGGTGGAGCCTCATCTCCAAACTAGGTGCTGGCAGCTGCTGTTTTGCGTCTGAGTGTGTACGTGTGTGTGTGTGAAAGCGTTTGTATACGTAGTGTAGGCTAACTAGCTAAACCCAAAGAGGCTACCGAACTGTACAAAACATGCAAAGACCGTTATTCGCATTTTCAATTAAAATCTTGCCCATTCGGTGACGTCTTGATTGGTTTTTGCATTTTATTGTATTTATTTATTTGTCGTTTTAGATGCATCTTGTTCACAATTTCTTCCAAGATTATTTTCTATACCTAAGAAACCGTAAATTGTAGTTACAACACTCTCAGTCGCTTTAATCGCTCTGAAGGCACTACCTAAACTATTTCCATTAAGAGGCAGCCTGGATACTAAAATGAGTGCCATAACGAGCCAAACATGTCACCAGGCACCATTTAAAGCCTCCAGAGCCTTTTTAAAACAGAACATTGTCTGCAGTAAAGGCTCATGCTCCGTGGGGGGACTCTGAGCACCAGTGCTGAGTGAGCGGGGTACAATGGACAGAGGGTGGGAGCTCAACAGGAAACTCTCCTCCTGATTACAGCCACTGCACAGCGTCACGCCCTTAAAGTGCACAGGCCTCAGAACCAGCCGGCTCTCTGGTGTCTTGACTGACATGACAATGAGCATTGTTTAAGTGCACCTTGGGGATTTTGCTACCCTGGTGCCAACCACGCTAACAAGAGGGCAAAATATAACTTTAAATAATACGCTTTAACAGACTTGAATGGGCCTTTGCTGAAGCTCGAGGCCTCACTCGTCGGCTCCACTTTGTATTTCGAGACTATTTAAGTTTAGTGACTTCACATTAGTACGGTCATTACTCAGAACCAGACACCATGTTGGGATGGGATCACACCAGCCACAGCAGCCATCAGCATGTTGACGCTCCAACCCATACCGACCCCGTAGCCATTACTATATTATTACCAGAGTTCTTGGTATTCATGGGTCGGACCACACCCATTTTCAAACTTCATTTCAATCTCGACGAAAAGTTTCACGACCGTATCTTGCAAGGTAGTGACAAAAATGTCCACATACAGATAGGCATACAGAACTAACACCTGCAAAGGTACAACAAAAAACACCTTTTTGGTCGTTCCCAGTCCAATAAGCGTCTGTAGGACCACCTTCAGCCACAATGACACACACAGACACACATAGATAGACAGACAGATTCACGGCTGGTAATGACTGTGTTTAGTCGTAACAGCCGACAAATTGTGCCTCCTATCATGGACCACCTGTGTAACGAACATCACGCTGCCACACAAGACCAGAAAACATGAGCCAATCAGCCACACTATGCAGCCGGGACACTGACTAGACTGTACAGTGTTGTGTGGCCTTCAATGAGATGAAACGACAAACTGCCCAACGCTCACTTTTCCCCCGTAAATGTCAGACTGGACCAGTTACTGGACAGAGTGTCGTCTGATCCCAGCATCACGTTTCTTAATCCTCGCTGCTCCCCCACCAACACGAGGGCTGCAAATAGGCCTGTGACACTCTTCTGTCCCCTCTTAGTTCACCACCAAAACTCCAACATCAAGATAATGCAATAAGCAGATATTAGAAAACAGAACAGGTTTGTAATGTCTGAGAGAGAGAGTCGGCCAGAGAGAGAATGTGAGTGTTGATACGAACGTCAACCTGAGCTTAAAAATGGCTACAGCAACTGTCAGCAGTGGACTGGATGTCTCCGGCGTGTTCCCTCAGCAGGATAGGATACTGGGACTTCCTTATGGGTTCATTAAAAGTCACTGGAGGGGTCGTAGGTCAGGTCAACCACAGGCTTGGAAAAGAAGGAGGAAATACAGTCTACTGTTGCAATGAACTGAGCTGACAAACAACAGACAGCCACACATTTGTTCTTGTTTAATTCTATATCTGAAAAAGCTCTTTAGTAAAAAGGTATTTTAGGGACACATGGAATGTTTGCAGCGTTTTTTTTACATTTAAACTGCAATAATGTAAACAGCTGATTCCAAAAAAGATTCTTCCAAAGAAGCCTGTATAGAGCCGACTTCCTCAATCAATTTTATCTTCTAACTAAAGCTACTCTATAAAGGCTGATGTCATTTTTCATGAGCCTGCTCTGCTGTTAAACACTCATTCACTAAAGGAGTCTGAAATAGCTGGTTGTTATCTGGTGGTAAATGTGGATTTGTTTGATTAGCTTGTCTTAAAATCTGTCGTGTTCACTTAAACCTCAACTAGCGTGATAAGTTTTTCCTACTGATTTTTTTTTTTTTTATCTATTAAGGATGGATTAAGATATTCAGGATCCATATGTTTTAAAGGCCAAGCCTGAGAAACCAGGAAGTTCTGCAGAGGTTGGAGGCACCTTTTCAGATGAACAGCAGAGATTCACCAGAACAAACATTTATTTTTTTAAACTTCTCTTCCTGTGGGTTAAATAGATCTGATCTGTACTACATATAACAATCTGTAGACCCAAGCAACCATCCTGACTTCTCTCCGCTGGTGGAAGACAAGCAGACTGTGGCCGGAGAAACAAATCAAACACACCTCGGTCACACACCCACACTCACTGTGTCAACAGCAACCATAGCAACACAGACATGAGGGCTGCTGGGGCAATTTTTTTCCCCTCAGCAAACCATCAAGTGTGTGTGTGCACTAACACATGCTATAAACACACACAGAGACACAAAAAACTGTGTGACACACACTGATTCAGTGGCTGTGCAAACATCATTTGTGACTAACATTTGCTTGGTTTTGCACTTTTAGTCCTGAGGGACGTGTTGAGCGGCGCTATCGAGGATCAGACCCAGAACAGGAAAACATAGAATAACAATAACACGTCGTATTTTCTCTCTTGCTGTAAAGTTACAGCCAATTTGTAGCATTTATGTATTTAATGCAATGTTTAAAAACGCTAATATAACTCTATAAGGCTTAAACTGATTCATTAAATCATTTATTTTGTCATTTATTTTCTAATGAAGCGCTTATTGGCTGTAAATCTTTGAAACCATCGTGTTCTGTTTTGCTCTGAGCTGTTTTCATGATAAACATCGATCCAACTTGAACACGTCTTTCTGGGGATTTTCTAGGGAAAGGCCTTTTTAAATAAGAACACTGCTTATCTGATCTCCATGTGCATATGAGAGGTTTCCAGGTGTGGCTTTAATACTGTGTTTTGTTCTGACTTTTCAGGTGGAAAACTGTGTGATGCTATCAGTAGATGCTGCACGGAAAAAAAACAACTGTACTTCTGATTGTCATCATTGTGCTTTAAACTGAAAAAGTCCCACACAACAGAAGGGGATTGTTATTTTTCTAAAGTTTTTGTCTAAACTGGAGTAAATAAATATACCACTGCCATGGTTTCCTTGATTTAGATCCTTTAATACTCAATTTGTCAAGTTCTAAATATATATTTTTTAACTAGACTACAGTTTCTCTCCCATATGCTTAGTTTAATTTTAATTCTTAATATGCAAATAATAGCAAATATATGTAAAATATTACTTATTGCTAAATAAAATACAGCAAAACTAGAGTAACTTTACGTTCAATTAAAAAAAATACACATATTTTTTACAGTGTTGGCCTGTTTTGTTGTGGTTAACGTGTAAAATTACAGTTTTTTGTGACTTACTGGTTATTATCTGAAATGTTCTTTTTTTACAAAAAAGGAAAAATCTGTAAAATAATTGAAACTTGTTCGAAAAAAAGAAAGCAATTTATTTACAGTGTTCCCTCTACAGGGTTAAACGCATACAGCTGCTAATGGATAGATGGAGGGTTCGTTTCCCGTCCAGCTGTAGTTTAATGCAGTCTTATCATTTATTGATTTATGTTATTGTTAAGATGGCAGCATGCACACGATCTCTGTGCTCATTCAAATACCGCACAATCAGCATTGTCAAGTAAAGAATGAAAACTGTGATTTTAAAGTGATTAATTCCTGTATTCATGCTCACATGTCAGGGAGGCTGCTTCTCCCTAAAAACAAGTTTGTGACGGTAAATCTAAATGTGAAACGTTTGCTTGCTCCTCACAGTAAAGTTGCAGTTATCCTCGTCAAAGGTGTATTTTTATTAAATACTGCAAATATGGTGCTTAAGATAACGAGCAGCGCAGTAATTGGACATCAGTGTGTCAGACTGCCTGGTGTACAAACTACGCCTCTGAAGGGGGAAGCGAGAAACCAAGTGTTTGTGCTTTGACTGGGGGACACCTCTGAAGAGAGAGCTCCCTCTTTCTGTCCACATTCCTCACATTACTACATTCCTCCGACCCCTTCAGCATCACACACACTCACACAGGAAGGGAGAGCGAGGTGCCGCAAGACTGAAGCGCTTCACAAAAAAAACCAACGTTCTGCTGACTGATGTTTATTATCGTATTGTGAAACCAACATTGCAAAAGTCTGCACAAGTTGTTCTCTCGTGCTGCCACTCACACAACTCAGAGGAATTCAACCATCAGCTGCAGTATTTACTTATCAAACACTCGGCTACGTCTCACTGTAACCACCCTTGACAACACACCACACAGGGGTAGGGAGCGTTTTTTTAAAGATTCTTTGGAAATGGCAAGTTTGTGGAGCAACGTGAAGCATGCCAGACGGTGTTCTTCAACTTTAGTTAATAATAAAGAAGCTAATGACAACCAAGGCCAGAAGATACGACACATCGGTAACCCTGGAATAAACTGAGAACCGGAGCAACAGATGGTCGCCGAACACCTCCACAAGCAATAAAAACAAAATAAACTTTTATGAGCCCATAATGGTTATTGTTAATATCTTAATTCTTAAGAAGCGCCTTATTGAGCCATAAAGTTTAACTGTGGAGCCGTTTGAAATGATTTCCGTGGGTCGCTATAGAAGATCAAAACAGGCTGCACGGACCATAAAGAGTTCTAAAGTGTATTAACGGGAATCACATGATGATCAGCAACATGACACAAGTAGAACACCAGCGTTACAGAGCTGCACCAACATCTCTCACATTCAGCCTCATCATCAGACTGACAGAAAGGTAAAGACTCACCTGAAGCTGTCCCTCGCCAGGCTGCCATAGCTGTCTGGTCTCTCCTGTCTTCGTCTGTACAAGTCAGAGTTTGACAACTCTTTCAGCCTCAGAGAGTTCATCTCCCCCCTGTGCCTCTCTCTCTCTCTCTCTCTCTTGCTTTCTCTCCCTCCCTTCCTTCCTTCCTACTTCTTTGTCTGCTAAACACTTCGTCCACAATAACGGGAATACTCCAAAGTGTGTGTGTTAACGTCCGACCCAGATAAAAACGTTAGGTCTTGTGTCGCTCTTAAACACACCTCCGGCTCTCACACCCTTGAGGAAGGACAGAGGTGTGGTCTCGCAGCCTGCACACCTATCAGCTGCTCCTCCTCCCCCTCCAGCAGCAGCAGCAGCAGGTAGAGGGGGAATGAAATCAGAAGACAGAGGAGAAGAGAGTCTTTGCCCTTTCTGGCCTTTGCCCCCGCTCTCTCTCTCTATTTGCCTCCTACTTCAATCCTCTGTTTAAGACAAAAACATGAGATAACCAGGACAGAACACAATCAACTGAAGAGAAGAAGAAGGGCTATTGTCCTTTCTCATATAATGTGCAAATATGCAATGGCAGGCTGTTAGTTTTATCCTGCAGTGTTCCTCCGAGGAGGCCATTTGAGATCAGAGCTGAACTATCACTGGATCAGAACATCTGTGATCAGCTAACAGGTGAGGACCAACATCTGCACAGTCAGCATGTTCAGGTTTCAGTCTGCTGCTCTTCAGTTTGACTTCAGCTTCCAAACAGAAAACACTTCCCAGCAGAAACAGCACACTACTGAGAAAGAGCAAAATGTCAACTTATGAATAATTCATGGCGGCGTTATGTGGGAACAAGCGCTCCTCTCCGAGACGCACAAAACACGACTGATGCACAACGTCGGTGAAAGCTGCTTCTCAGACGTTCTTAATGAAAAACGCTGAACCGTGACATCGTCACAGCAGAGACAGGATTGGTCGGACGACGTAAAACCCAACGAGGAAAGTCAACAAAAGAAGAAACTGATGTAAACAGAGGATGGGTTTTTAGTATAAAACAGCCTCGGTGTAAATCAGCTTCATGCTACAAGCTGTCAGAACGCTGAGCTGCTGATCCAGATGTGCAAATTCAATTCAATTCAATTCAATTCAATTCAATTCAATTTTATTTGTATAGCACATATTTACAACAACAAGTCATCTCATAGCGCTTCACAAAGGCAGAAACAGAAACACCCAACAATCCAAAACATCTGGATTCCCTATAAGCTTCAGCAGTCCGCAAGCAGTCCACAACAAACATTTCTATAAGTTACTGGATCCTGAAGAAACGCTCTCTCATCTTGCCTGTACTACTGTGTATGTACAGCAAAATGACAATAAACCTGATTTGATTAAAGCTTTTCTCAGAGTATGGCCCTCTGGTAAGCTTCCTTTCCTGAGCATTTGTGACTTTTACAAAGATAAGTAGTTTCAAACTGCTCATAACTCATTAGGTTTCTGAGTGCTGCTTGCTTTCTTCAGGTCAGTTGTTTTCATGCAGCGTATATCTTCCAGTTACTGCCTAAATGCACCATTATCAACACGGTAGAGTTGCTCAGACTTGATGGAGTGAAATGGTTCAAACCAAAAACCCTGTATCTCCTTAATATGCACAGATGTGCCCAACCAACAGTTTGCACCATGCAGATTCACCCTCAGCAGCTTGCCATGACCTGTTCAGCATTCCACATGGCTTTGACACTCATTCGCTCGCACACACACACACACACACACACACACACACACACACACACACACACACACAGACAAGTGAAGAATGTGAATGCTGAACTCCACCGTCACCTTCACATCCTGCAGCAGCTGCTCGAGGATGACATGTCTGAGTGTGCCGTAACATTCACCATGAGTCACAGCGTTTTAGTTTGTCTGATTTCGAAGCCCACGTTTTGTATTGTTCTGTCAAAACTGTAAAACTTTCCTCACAATAATAATAAAAAAAAACAACATTGGAAAGTTAAAAAAAGTAAATACATACAGTATAAAGTGATATTGGACAACGGCAGCTGTGGGATTTAGTAGCTTTGTTGTGTTTTGGATGGAAGCTGCTCGAAACATGTTGAGAAAGCTGTGATGTAAGAAATACACACACCGACTCCTCATCATCACACACTCGCTCCGGCCAAGCTCAGAAACTCAGAGGACATTTTCTAGATGCCCCACATGCTCTCTGCCATGACTGCACTGCCCCTGTGTGGACAACACTGGTCCTACAGCTGCTCCATCAACGGCAAAGTCTAATCGTCAGACTTAAAACAAACCGTGAAGCAAACCTGTAAAGATTAAAACGTCTTATAACATTATGGTGACTGTGCAAATACTGTTTGTTGAACACCTAAACTGACAATGGCACTTTTAAAAGTGAGAGAAGACAACATTAATTCATCATTTTCAAGTCGTGTTAGGTTTAATGAAACATCTATTCTTTTCATTTACTCATTTTTTGTCTAATTGCCGCATCAATCCTACTTTCACGGAACTAAATCTCAAATGTAGTCTTGCCACCACTCACGCGAATAAGAGGAAGTAGGCACGACAGCTATAAGCTGATGCATGACTCAAAACACAACAATATGATGTGCACACTCAACATGAAGCAAGTGAGGAAGCCTGGACGCTGATGCTCCGATAATCACAATGAAAATCAAGATTGCAATTAAAGAAAATAAACAGAACTCGTCTTACCGACTGTCGTGTCAAACTGTTGTGAGGATGTTTTAGTTGTTGCTAAAGTTCCCTTTGCTGTTCCTGCAAACACTCCTCCTGCAGTTATCTCAGTCTGCATGGCCACATCACTTCCTGTTTGCTGTGTGTGTGTGTGTGTGTGTATGTGTGTTTGTGTGTGTGTGTGTGTGTGTGTGTCCACCAGTACTGTATGTGTTTGCGTGACAGATGGAGAGGGGACGTAAAAACCAACACACACACTTCTAGTCGTGTGTGTGTGTGTGTGTGTGTGTGTGTGTGTGTGTGTGTGTGTGTGTGTGTGGTTTAGGCTGTTGATGAGAATGGAGGCAGGGTGTGGAGGTGTGGGCTTCAGGGAGTTACGGGGGGTGTGGAGAAGGGGAAGAAGGACGTGTGAGGAGCTGTCAGTGACCAGACTGAAGGGATAATAAAGTAATTCTCACTGAGCTGTCATGTTAGAGAAGCTACATGCAGGTACTGTCGCTGAAAGTCCCTCGATTCACTTGTAAAAAGCATTCATGTAATTGCATATTTGAAGTTTTTTGTCCACATTAATATAATTCCTTTCTGTCTTAAAACGGCTGAGATGTCACTCTGGACCATCGCTGTGCACCAGTGATGTCTCTACCTCTATCGTCTTGCCTCTTGTCGTTGGTACACTGCAGTTTAAAGCAGCCATGGTGTTGTCTGCTCATTTATCTTCTATATAAAAATGCACAATATGAACAATATGACATAACAGACTGACTTTATGACACCTTTGTACTGCGTTGTGGATCTAGACACTGGAGCTAACGCGCTAATCTGCCTCGTCTTGTCTCATAATCCCACTTTGTTCCTCCAGAAGCTGCAGTGAGTCACAGTGAAAGAAGTGTTACTGTTACCAAAGAAACCAGGCGTGCTGACCTTGTTTGGACAAGTAGAAATGGATCTTCAGGGCAGCTGATGGCAACAAAATCATAACAAAAACATTACAAATAGCATCGATGAATGGTTTCTGCTCTGCAGTCTGTTGCACTGCTAATCGATCAAACAGAGCTCAGACGTCATAAAATCTGTACGAAGGTATTTTTAGTAATGACATAAAAATGTTGGACTGATGGCCGGCTGGTGCTGCAGTGACTCACTGTGGCCTCTCAAGGTGCATAACGGTATTAGGTTTAGGAGTATAATACATGTACAGTAGCTCCAACAAGTGTTTCTGTCCAGCTTCCATCAAGAAGGTCAAAGATCAAACCCAGCAGACTGCCACAGAGCATGTGTTGTATTCTGTGTGTCATACTTGTGCCTTTATAAAGGATTACATGCCTCTGGTAGTTTCTGGAGTGAAATGTTCTGCAATATGACGGACACATGTTTCTGCTCACATATCTGAGAGAAAAATAACAAAAAGCAATAAAACAGTGTGACGTAAATACTTCAAGGCCTCTGTACACGCACATAAAAAACACATTCCACCACTGAGAGAACTTCTCTAAGCACTGGAAAACCTCCTCATATCCT
>NW_007577822.1:902537-923499 GCF_000690725.1 Stegastes partitus
AACCAATAGAGTTGGAAAAGTTTTACAGACTAATGACACAAACATCAGGCTTGATTGAGGTTCTGACCGGGTGCTCTGGCTTCCCCCCACAGTCCAAAGACATGCTCAGGCCTACTGGCCTACTTTCTGTATCATCAATGCAGCTTCCACCCAGAAACAGAGACGTGAGGCGTAGATTTTACATCAGCTGAAGGGAAAGGTGCATGTCAGTGCTCTAACAACAATGGGAAGTTAGTTGTGATTTCAAAAACTGAGGCCTAACCCCATCAGATGTAAACTAAACTTCAAATTTCACAGCAGTGTGGGACGAGGAGGAAAACACAATGTGCACATAATTAGTCATTAATGCAGGTTTACTGCCATCGAGGTTTGTTGTTGAGGATCTTGAAGCAGCGTTACGATGCCATCTTATTAAACAACATATTGCTAAAAATACATGTAGCTCTTGGTTTTGGCACAGTATTGACTATAAATGGTCTAATTTATCTAATAATCTGGCATAAATAAGACTGACAAGAGCAACACATTTCTTAATTTAATGCTGGATAGTTTGAACTTCTGAAGTCTCACATCAGACATGTGCTCCTCATCCATAATGTGGCTTTCATTAGCAAAAGCTGTCATTCTAACAGTCACTGTGTTGTTTTCTGCTTTATGTTCATTTGCTGTTAAAAAAAAAGGTCTGTAATGTGCTGTAATGGAGGATGGAGATTCTTTAGACTGTGAATTATTATTAAAAACAGAGATATTGTAGGAGTTGTGCTTCCAGAGCAATGCTTTTATCCCACATGTCAAAAGGCAGCCATGCGACGCAGAATAAATGAACTGCAATACGTGTGAGTCGCAATCACATTGCTTCACACCGCATGCATCCAGCTCTACACCCACAGCTAAATCCTACATCACACGAGTTCACTGCTTCCAAACAAGGACAAGTCCACACTGGAGACGCAGACATTCTTCTAAGCTCTGGTTGTATCAACACAGTGTGGGATCAGATAAAAATGTAATGCACTGGGAATGCACCAAGCCTCCTGGAAGGCGCTCAGTGTCCAGCGTGCTTCATAAGAGCCAGATTCATCCCAGGTCATAATGAATGCTGCAGTGCACCCAGCAGAGCATTCACACTGGTGGAAAAAAGAAAAAAAAAAGAAAAGGCAGCTCTGAACAGTAGTCCTCTGAGAATAGATGGTCAGGAAGTGGTTTGGAAAGCAGTAACTACTGTCCAGTGACTTTATGTGGACATTCCTGGGCAGGGAGGAGGTCGAGCTGCAGAGGAGAGGAACATCCTCGCTGCTTTTATATAACGTCTGTCAATCTGCCACCACGGTCCAAATGTGTGACCGCAGGCTGACACCATTACATCACGACCTCCTCGGGGGATTTAGAACCTTATCGATGCGTGTCTCTGTAAACAGCCTGATTTGTGCAACGCCATGTAAACAAGACGCCCTCCGTCCTCAGGTGAGAGGAATCTGGTTTACACTCAGTGCTGCTGGAAACTTGAACCTGACGGAGCTGAAGAAGGTGTGAAGCGGACACATATCTGACTTTCAGTTCTCCTAATTAGGTTTGTTGCAATAATAATAAGTAGGATGAGACTATTTCACGCCCTGCTGCTCATACCGTTAGTCATGTGGATGTTTCAAAAGCCCGAATAACAACAAATGCAATAAAATAAAACTAATAAACTCACTTTAAAGACGCTTTGGAACCCAATCTGTCATTTTAATTTACTTGATTCTAGATCAAGATAAGCTTTATTGACACATTTACAGACGGTACAATGTGCAGTGAAATGTGTTTTGTACCAGCCTCCAGCTTCAATAAAATAAAAATAAAAAATACAATAAAAATAAGTGTTAGAGAAGTATGTATACTTTAAGTATATCTACACATGTATACATACACAGTTTAATATGTTTACCTCAGCAGACATCCCATAAAGAGCTAAAAGATGACTCTTTTTTTACATTTAAACTGCAGCTTCCCTCATTCCTCCACTGGGGGGCGCTGCCTGAACTGACCGAGCTCAGATTGGAGCTAAACACAGACATTAATTGTCCTTGTAGATAATAAACTTCAACTGTCAACATTTCCCCGATTCACATAAGTTCTCTGTCTGAATAAAAGCTCAGAGTGGTTTTTAAATGTTTTTTCTTCTCTCCAGACAAACTCACTCCAGAGCTGGGCTGCCACTTTTTTTTTTTTCTTTTCCTCCAGCGACTAACTGTCAACTTCCCAACTTTTCGGGGAAATGTGCGTGTTTTCGGGAAACACGTTGGAAGTTCTCACTCACCCATTGGTCATCTCCGTGAGTCCGAGCATCATCCTGCCGTCTGCCGGAGCGGGCGGCTGTTTTCTGACCTCCTGCCGCTGATGTCCAGATGTGGAGGTCCGGGACGCAGCGCCAGCCAGCGGAGCTCTGCTCTCAGAATGGCGCAGACGGCCTCGCCTCTGTAAACCCGCCGCGCTGCACAGAGTGCGCCACTTCTGAGAAGGACTTTCACAGGAAAACCACGTCCAGGCTCAACATATAGGGAATATATCATAAAAAATAATTTTAAAAAAAGAAGAAAGAAAAACAGGGAAAGACCAATGCAAGAAAAAACTAGAATGTATTTTATTCATTATTATTATTATTATTATTATTATTATTATTATTATTATTATTTCTTTAATAGATACATAAAAATAAACAATTGTTAAATTGTAAATTGTACATATGGAAATCTTTGTACTGTGTCCTTTTTTTTCTCCTGCTTGCTTTATTTACATTTTTGTTTTTATTTTTTGTGTTTATTTTGTGTTGCTCCTGTGTTCAAACACTTCCCCTTGTGGATCAATAAAGTTGATCTAAAGTCTAAACTATTCATATTTTAAATGTGCAAAATGGATGAATCATTGGATTTGAATCATGGAATTTGCTGACTAAATGTGTGGTCGTTTACTTGCCAACTTTTTTATTTCTTTTTAAACTTAAGCTAATTATTGCTATTGGTGGAATAAATGTATATAAACAGACATTTACACCTCACACACACATCTGCACAGGTTCTGTAAATCCACTTCAATGGATTGTTTCACAAACAAACAAATAAATAAATAAACAAACAAATAAATAAAAACATATGCAGCATAACTATTTGTAAACGTGTTATTGGCACAGAGATGTTTAGGACACAGTTTAAAGACAAACTACTTGTTTTACAGTTCTGTCTGATGATTCATTAAGCGGTGTGTAATTCTATCTACATGCTGACAGATCACAGCATTAATACACACGTGTAGAAACTGGAATCAATTATGGCTGAAATCTGAATTTCCATCATTTAAATTTAAATAGCTCAACTTGAATATTTGTAATGAAAAATGTAATTTAAATTTATTGAAACTGACTTCCAGTAACTTTGAAATTAAATGTAAAATCTTGACATTGATGAAAATTCAACCCTGTACATGTTGTTTTCACATTTTAATTCCACTTCTTGATATTCAGATTCTTTCACACTGTGAATTCTATTTAGCTGCTTAAATAAATGAACACATCCACTGGTTTTGATGCTTTTCTAGTTAAAACCTGCCACGAGAAGGACCTGTTGCAAACCTTTAAACTTTTATATGCAGGTTTAATGTCTGAGAGACTTCCAGGACACACACAAAGGAATTAGTTGTTTTTGTAAGCGACAGTCGGCGCCTTTACCACTTTAAATAATTTATTTTCTTTCATTTAGTGTTTTATTTGCTACACATTTAAGTAATGACTGTTAAACCTTATCTGAAAATCAAAACAGAATATAAATGTTCTGCTCTACAATTACAGCTTAATGCCTCTGTTGTTTCTTAAGAGAAAATAAGGGGATTAAATCCTATCATGGGCTCCAAAACCTACATGTCCAGACCACACAGGAGGCTGCTGCAGTCCAGACATCAGACTCAAACCCAGACAGATGCTGCACTCTCACCAATCCGTGCTTTTATTTTGAAAACCGGGGGATCCAGGGAGTGTTCTCCTGTGAGTCAGCGGCAGCTTCTCACTCAGTCTTCCAGCGAATTAGTAGTTTTTTAGGTTCTACTGGCAGGAAACAGCGAGACCCGCCCTGCGAGGACTCTGCGAGATCTGCTGTTTTAATCAACACGTCGGACGCGCGCGTTAATGGACTGATGCTCGTGCACGATCCTCTGTAGACTTGAAGTGATCCACAGAGGAAGCACGAGCTCGGGACATCTGGAAAATCTGACTTTGAACATTTTCTGACCAGTGGAAAAACTGTACAGAAGTTCAACATGGCGGGTGGGCGTCAGAGCAACACTCTGAATAGTGAGATGATTTGTTTTCCTTTTTATTCATCCAGAGGCTTGTTACAGACACACCTGATGGACAACAGAGTTCATCTACTGCTACTTACACTCTGCAAGAAACTGAATAATGACAGGATGAAAGCAGGAGTTACAGAAGGCATCAGATGACAGCAGGAGGGTAATGACAGTGCTGCTCCAGGAGGATAATAGCATGTTTACCTTCAGGTCCAGTGACAGATACAGTAGCTGATATTTCCTCCCCAGACTCTGCGTCATGATACTAGAAGCACATTTACTTCCTTAAAAGGAAAGCCCCCAAACCCCTCTCCCCTCCTTCAGCAGCCATGGAGACTTTCATAGCAACAAGGGAAGGAGACCAGTGATGCATCTGTTCAAATATCCAGCAACAAAAAAAAAAAAGCTGAACCAGTCTGGAAACAGGAAACATTAACGCTTCACTGGGCTTGATCTTGTAATCCCTCTTTATTGTACTTGTGTGTTCACTTTGTCACGATAAAAGTGTATTTAACCTGTATAACCAAACAGCTGCAGCACATTTCTGTTTCTCCAGTGAAGCTGATTATTGAAAGTTTCACATCAAAATGCAACAGAATTAGATAATAAGCAGGACTGAACGCAATGTAAGGGGAATTTTTTTGCTTAAAGTTGGAAATAAATCAGGAAAAAGATTAACCGACAAACATGACTTAAATCTAGCAGGTAATATTTTATCGTGATGGTAATCTCTTGTAGCTTCAGCTGGCGTTAGCTGTCATAAATATAAAAGCAGGGGGATAAAAATACATTCACTTGTGTGGAATAAATCACAAAAAGCTGCCACTGGAATGATAAAATTAACTGGCCGACTATCTTGAGTCAAGAACAAAATGTATTAATGTAATGGAAGTAAATATGTGTTTTAGAGGGAGAAGGGGAGGAACTGTCTTTTCTCCGCCTCCACAGGAAGGTCAGAGGTTACGGTCGGATAAATAAAATCCACGATAGGAAGTCTTGCTCAGGGACACTTGAGCAGGGCAGATGTGCTTCCTGCAGATGGAGTCACGACAAATCGCTCCGTGATTAAACTGCAGCACAACAACCAACAAAAACAACTCCCAAAATAGACATCATTAAAATAAAAACAGGATATTACAGTAACGACACAGACAGAGCCAGAGCAGAGTCACAAACCACCCGCCGCTACGAGCCATGATGGCTCCGTGAAGGAAAACTGATGCTACTTTTGATTTAAGAGTGTGAGGTATCAGTAAAACCTTCAGTCAGAAAACACATAAATACATTAATGTGATCAGTGTTGGTCTGTGGAACCCTCCAGAAAGGCTTACGTGGACCGGACCGGTGCTTTAGCCTGTTTCAGTCCATCAGCTAAACTTTAACATTACTGCTGCAAAGACATTTAAACGTTTTTTAATCTCTAGCTCTGTGTCCTGCTGCCTTTAAGGTGGTAAAATCACATTGAGCGGTCCACGTACTGAAGCATTCCTTTGAAAAAAGATGGAAAGATGTGATTTGTACCAAAAACACTAGAATCAAGGAGTGTGCTACAGGCCCAACAGAAGTCCAAGAAAAATCCTCCTGCAAAGTAATTAAACATCTAATATTCAAGTAGTATAATGCCAGTACACATTTATCCTTTGATTAATTCCTCCACTCACAATTTGTGCCCATCCTGTGGATTAATGGTGCTTTATAATGCCTTAATAAGAGCAGCCGTCCAGTAAATGTCAATATAAATACATGTCAACAGTAAGCTTACGGAAAACAGAAACTTGTCACATTCATCGGTAAGAGACTAACGCATCTATTGCACTGCAAAATCAAATCAACACACACGTCGAATGTTTTGGTTTCCCTCATCTCTACCACACACTCGTTCTTCTCTGATACATTCCTTGGTCCCGTCTACTGCGTCCCCAAAGTGTCCCGGTTACCCCGTCAGTCGCCCCCGCTTTAAATGTGCATCGTCACCGTTTAGAACAGGATTTCACAGAAAAAAGGCCCAGTAATGTCGCCGCTGCGCTGTGCTCCCAGTGTCTTTGTTGATCAGCTTGGTCATCACGTCTATCTGATCCCAGACCAGCTGTGGAGGTAGGAGGTCCAGCCTGAGCCCCGAGCCCCGGCCCCTTCTTCCTCACCTGCACAAAAGGACGCCAAGAACACTTGGTTAGGAATCACAAATGCTGTGGAAGTGTTTTGTCCTCTGAATGTTTGGGTCACTTGGATGCTGTGCATGTGTGTTGCTGTATTGTGAGAGTACAAACTATAGGAGTGGCCAGGCTGTGTGGTCATTTACGTGAATTAAATGTATTCATGTGTAGATTCAAACACTTAAATGTAGAAGCAGTGAACCTTATTAGCCTTTTGTAGCACGTGTGGGTAAACTGCAGTGATGCACGAACCAGTTGCTGCTATTACATACCTTGTGCAATGGCAGCCAGTTTGCTTTTCTCCTCCGGACTGAGCTGCAGCATGGTGTGAATGACGGGCAGCAGCGCCTGCCTCTCGCTGCCCGATCGCAGGAAGATGAACTGCAGCAGGACGTTCTTCAGGTACTCCAGATTGGCCACACTTTTCTCCCTCTCCTGGTTTCTCTCGAGGCGACGCACTTCACTCTTCAGCAGCTGGTGGGTAGAACATACCAGCAACATGAAACCTCAAAACACCAAGCGTTGATGATGTCAGTTCATCGAATGCTGTCATTACCCCCAAAAAATTAAAAATTAAAAATAAAGATGGACCATGCCTGCTTGGTGTTTGTTTTTGTGAGTATGTCGCCTGAAACAGTATTTAATTTTTTTATTCTTAGATTAAAAATAGAATTTTTCTGAGGATAGACACACCAATTTTCTATAATTTATTGTTCTTCTAGAAGCGTAATCATTATCGCTTCTAACCTATAAACAGTTTGGTTTTGCTGGTTTTACAACCTTTGGTTCAAAATCCTTTTTTATTTAAATTAACTTAAATTAAGTTTAATATACAAAGGGACATTTCACAACAGTATTCACATAGTAAGGCCTTATTTATTACTGTTATTATTATTATAGAAATAAATTCCAAAAATGATTCCCTTTGAGGAAGCGCTTTGGCGAAGTCTAATTTTGGTCTTCGCTACTTTCCGTAACTCAACTCCTTACGTCACACATAACAAGTATGGCGGCGCCCTCTGAGCTGCTGGAGCGTCGTGTGTTGGATAAGAAGGGTTAAAACTCAAGTTAAAGGAGCGGTTTTTAAACCTGGACTGTTGTAGTTTTCTGTCAGGTAGTTTCGTGGAGGTTCGAGCCGCTGACTGAAGTGAAAGATGGGGTTTGAGCGGCTGCTGTGCGGGGCGCTGCGGTGCTCCTCCGGACGCTTCCTACTCGGTAACATTCGGCAGACAGTCTTTCGAAATGCGTCCACTTCACCGAGCAGCAGCAGCAGCACCGGGGTCTCTGTTCCAGGATTGCTCAGCGGGTTATTTGTCCGCCAGCCGGCCGCCCGTCGCAGCTTCTGCAGCTCCGCCCAACCCTCCAGAGATGTCACCTTGTTCGAGCACGACAGGACCCGCTTCTTCCGGCTGCTGGCGGTGTTCTGCGGCGGCCAGTGCATCTTCTGGACGTACCTGGCTCACTTCGCCTACACCGGCCTCAGAGACACAGCAGAGAAGGGCAAAGCCAAGGCGGCCAGCACCACCACCATCGGGCTGGCCGGGATGTGGAGCTTTGAGATGAACCTGGGCTCCAGCACCTGGAGGTACGGCTTCACGCTGGGATGCCTGGCGGTGGGAGTGGGGATAGTCGGGCTCGGGGCTCTGTTCTGCACGCGCTCTGTCAGCAGGGTGGTTCTGCATCAAGGTGGGAAGATGGTGACCGTCTGCACACAGTCGCCTTTGGGGGCAGAGCAGGGCCGGAGAATAACTGTCCCGCTGTCCCAGGTGGCCTGTCACGCCCACAGACACGAGTCCCCCTCATTCATCCCCCTCAAAGTCAAAGGACACAAGTTCTACTTTCTGCTGGACAAAGAGGGGACTGTGAACAACGCCCGGCTGTTTGACGTCACTGTGGGTGCATACCGGCCAGTTTAAGCTGTCCTGGACACTAAACAGACTCGCACACGGCTGCCAAAACACTATATCAGTGTATTTTTGATCATGTCAGTTTAAATTAAATAAAATCTTTGATATCGAAAAGTGCTGCTTGAGGTTGGTATTAAATATAGAATATGAAATCTGTAAAACTGGAATACTCTCATCTTTAATGCATCTATGCAACACATTTCAGAGTCTCTCTGCGGTTGTTTATTAAACTCCAACCAACACATTTATTTCTTCTCCCCTGTATTAAAACGGCTTAGCTTTAACTCTACATCTTTGCTTTCTCTAGAATGTGCAGATCTACATAGTGCCTGCCAATCTCCACTCACTGCAGCTGGAGCAGCTATGACTCTGCTCAAACACTGTAAAACTACCGTGGAGCAATTCAGCTATTTATGTCCGAAGAAGAGTGGCGATATGGAACGCCTCACCTTGCAAGATGACAGGATTGATTCCTTAGATTACGTATGAAACAACGGATCCGTGTTGGCGTGGCTTTTGACTGCTTATTTCACTCATGATACGCAGCATATAAAAAAAACACTCAGAATAGATCTCAAGTCGATCTCACAGTAAACAGAGGAAAGCGTCCTAACATCCTGTGGTTCAAATGTGTTCATATGCAGCTACAGTAATGCTTATTATTGAATAATGACAGGTCCCCTGCTATCACATGCTATTAAAATACAGCATCTAATGTGTATCGGTTCCAAATATCAGTTATCAGTCTTTCTTGGTTACCGATAACAAGCATCAACCCTGACAAACCCAAACCACATCATATGATAACAAGGTAAAACACTTGTTTTTGTAATAAAGGAAACAGCATTCTGAATTAATTTGCCGTTAAAGTCAACACGATACCATTGTGTTTTGTGTTTGTGTGTGGATATATACATACGGTGATTTGCTCCATGAGAACAGCGTTGGTGGCCTCAGTTTCATGCAGCAGGCTGTTCATGTGCTCCATGCTGCGGGTGGCTGTGCTCAGCTTTTCACTCAGCTCTTCTTTGGTTGGCTCCACTGTCCAAACAAACGGCTCTGGAGGCCAAAGACACAAAAGATAAAAGGTTTGAGCCTCATATAATCAATGTGTTTTGGTATTGATAATAATTTAATCACAGATGTAAACCCAGTCAAACAACATTACAACTTTATATCGTCGTTTTTAGTAGTTTTGAATGTAGTGAAGACTGTTCCATCCTGATGCAGCAAATATAACCAGTACACAGTGAAGTTGAGTTTTTACCTCTCCCTAAGTGGACATCCATTCCTTCGACACAAATAAAGTTGGGTCAAAAGAATGAATCAGGCAAGATTTGGGTAAAGGAATGGATTTAACTTAAATCAACTCCATGTTTATGAGTGCAGCTCTGCTTTCAAACACACCTTGTTTGGGGTCTGGGGATGTGAGGAGCTGCTCCAGAGAGGGGAGGGGTGTGAGAGCAGGGGAGGAGCTCTCGGTCTCAGTGGTCTCCATGCCTTCACCCTCCTCCCTGGCCATCGACTGGAGATCGCTGAGGGCCACAAGTCCCAAACCGACCGGGTTCTGGTCTGTGTTTCTGCGCTGGGGGTCTGATGCGAGGGGCTTACGGCTGGACTGGACCGCCACCGAACCTGGATGGGTGTAATATGAGTTGTGAGAAGCACAGCGTTATATGCATCTTGAAAAGCAGCAGCTTTCCAGAATTAAACTTCCTTCTTTTAAGAATGTGTTACATGAACTAAGGAGCTTTCAAACTGGGTAAAAAATACAGAATATATTACATTTCAAAACAAGAAGAACAAGAATTTTTAGTGAAAAGCTTTTATGATCACCCAGAGAAGCCACATCATT
This sequence comes from Stegastes partitus, assembly GCF_000690725.1. NCBI lineage: Eukaryota > Metazoa > Chordata > Actinopteri > Pomacentridae > Stegastes > Stegastes partitus. The sequence continues at coordinate 912,770 of NW_007577822.1, forward strand.
GCTGCTGCCAGGCCTCAGGCTTCCTGTAATTCCCCCAACAAAGGAGCAAAAGCTAAATAAATAAAAGCAATAAAATAATTTTAGCCAAGAGAAGCATTTTTCCTGAAAAGCACCTCTGGATTGTTAATATTCACAAAGCACACACAGCCCTTGAGTTGCTGCTGACTGTGAAGGGTTGTCCTACTTCTTTGTGACATGAGGGGGCACCAGACAACCTCAGGTCCAAACCAGTTCAGCTAGCATTAACAGTGACAACGAAATGTGAAGAGAAGGGCGAGAGGGAAGGATGAGGTGCTTGAGAAAGTGGGTGGACAAAAGAAAGGATTGCGATTAATGAACCTGAAACTGAACTCAGAGACCAAACTCCGAACCAAACCCCTCGTCTCCTCGCCTCCAGTCTGGCCCTCTGCTCCCTCTTATGAGTGAAAAGCACAAGGATTGCTACGACTTTTTTGTGTGTGAATGCATTATAATTATATACATTTTTGTAATTTGATCAGGATTAAGGTTTAACAAGTTTAATGATGGCTGTGGACCAGGAGAGCATTTTGTGCCAATCGGATCAGTGGTGACAGACCTCCCAACAAAAACATATTTATCTCGTGTGAAGTTTAAAAACACTACCTCCTCACAGAACATTAAACGTTACAGGAGAGCTTATAAAGGGAGGCCACACTGTTCAGGACTAAATACTCAGGAGTACAGATTCAAGACACATCAAGCTCTCAAGGTGGGAATTAAGAACAGTAATTTATATTAAAAAAACAGAATCCTGGACATTATATAAAACAGAAAGCACAGTGTCTAAAGCCACAACAAGAGAGAGAGCAGCTGACAAAGCTGCAGCTTCCACTGGTTTTAAAGTTAGAAAATACTGTTTCCTGTTTGTGTTTATGTACTGCTTAAATATTAAGATTAAAGGAAAATTTACGCCTAACAAGACACTGAACAAAGATCAATTTTATTGTTAGTTGCAGCTGATTTATAAAAAAAAAATATGAGGCCAGTGAAATTTGTTCAAAGGCCAGTAGTTTTATGACCCACCTGCCCAACAGGGCCAGTAAAACACACTGCTGCTGAAGCCTTCTGCATTTTAGCTGCCATTAAATCCAAACGTACCGTTAAAAACGGCTCAGATATGACTTCCAACGAAGGCTAGTATTGGCCGCATGTATCGAGTTCATCCTGGCGCCCATGTGCGAGCGGCTAATGATGAGTCTCTCCAGATGCCACAGTGAGCTGCTTGCCACACTGAGAGGCGGGAACAGAGCCGGGGAACCTTGCCAACACCTGGCCAGGCTGAAGTGACAGAGCGTAGACACGCACACACACTTGCCGTTCCTAGTCATTACTATATGTGAGTTTGCTGTTTGACTCCAGAGGGCAGCTGTGTGGGAGGTGATGAATGAGCTCTCGGTGCTGCTCTACTGATAAACACACTGATGCCCCCCTCTGCTGTTCCCTCTCCGTCTCCCATCAGTCCTCTCATGGAAGGGAGAAGTAAACAAGATAGAAAACTTCAACACGGTCAACCACTTGATGCTTTGGTGGATTTCTTTATAACCTACCGTTCATTTAAACCTTGAGATTACTGCCCTCGACTTCAGCAGCAGAGATTTTTTTTTTGGATCATTTTGCTGCTGACTAATAGAAACACTTGCTACCCATCTGTTCATAGTGCTGTTTCATGAAGAGAATCGGGTAGTTATGGCCTGTTAAATCTAAATAGGTTATAATTCCTCCTGATGCTTACTGTTCTGGCTCTGCAGGTTGAAGAGCTGCTCCTCAACCCGGGTCAGCTGGCCCTGCAGGGTCTCCACCGTGGCCCGGTGGTCATCCTGCAGCTTCCTCAGCTGCTCCCTGTAGGTCTGACGCTGGGTCTCCACTTGGGAGGACAAGTCGGCCTGAGCCTGGGACAGGTCCGACCGCAAGGCCACGTTGTCTGACTGCAATGACAAAAGCCTGGAGGGGGGGAGACAGATAGAGAGAGGAAGAGATTACAGGTTGTTTATTTAGGAGAGAAGCAGCATAGCATATGAAAGTAAAGGAAAAGAAGAGAGTCAAGTCCAATCAGGTGTTCCCAGCATGTGTCCCTATGTCTCATGATTGCAAATTCGCAGAGGAGGAAACGTTGAAAAGGCAAACAGGGAGTGGGGAAAAAAATAAAAATAAAATAAAAATCTAAAGCCAAGTGAATTCACCTCTCACGGAGCTCAGCCTCTTTGCTGACGGTTTCCTGGAGGATTTTGTTGTGTCTCTCCAGCAGGGTGTCGTGTTCGGTCTGGAGCTGCTGCAGCTCTGCGGTGCTGCTCTGAAGACTCTGCTGGCTCTCTGCCAGCCTGGTCCTCAGCTGCTCTACCTGAGAGGACAGCTGCTCCCTGCAAGACGCACCGCACAAAAAACACAATCATGTTACACTTGAAGCCTCGTTTTTAAGCGTCTCACATACTAATTAATGGTCACTGAATCGATTTCCTTAAAATGTAGATGACTTCTAATGCCACATTTCTGATACTTTATTGTCTGTAGATGCATTTTGTCAGTGGGGAGCCAAGTAAATTTAATAATTGCAAATGGCCTGTATTTGTGTTACACAGATAGTTCTTAATTATGTGTTCATTTTAGTTACATAATGCAGGAAAGCAGACCTTTTGGTATAGGTTTTAAATGCTCGTGACCATATCTGTACAAAAGAAAGACAAACTTGAATTAGGGAGTTGCCTGGTTTTGAGTTTTTTACACCTCATTTGGACTACAAATGTGTTCGTGCAGCCTTAAAGGTGTTTGAGGGTGTCACACAGGGCGATGAGAGACGGAGCATCAACCCTAATTATACAGAGTTCTCCCAACGGTGCAGCAGGACACCGACAGGATTAGAATTCCTCTGCTGTGAAATTAAGGTGAAGAGTCTGAGCTTCACTTTCTGAGTTAGTGGTAAAGTTTAACTCAACAGGTGCATCACTGTCCGCTGTAGTTTACACACATTTACCTGGATGTAAAGCACAGTCAGGTTTTTAAATTGCAGCTTTCTTTGCAGAGTTCTTTCATCCACCTGTTGTCCTTACCTCTCTAGTTTACCAGCGTCTCCCTCACTTTGGGTGGTGGTTTTGCTCTTCTGCTGTTTGAGCACATTGTGGACTCGCACCTTGTAACTCTCGAACTCGCCTGTTGTGGCCACGAGCTCATCCTGGAATCAAAGCACACATCAGGGTGAGATATACAGGAAACAGCAGGGCGCACGTTTGCTGGAGATATTCTGACAAATTGGTGAGTAAAGCTGTTGTAGTGATTTTTGATGGGCAGCCAATACAGAAAACTAGTGTTGTATCTCATGACTTTACAAATTCAGGGGGATGACATTTTGATGCCACAGCTGAGATAAAACTCGACATTAACTCTGTATGTTCTGTTAGGATGTTTACCTGTTTCCATTTTTTCCACTGATGACATTTTAAGTCGCAGTTTAATCCTCAACCCAATAAAAAACCATCCTCTTTCTTCTATTTAAATCATCAGACCTACAGTATGTACCTCTCCCTGGACTGTTAGTAAGAACAGCGATGTACCAGCTGGTGATGACTTGTAATGCATTTTCTAAATTATTCTTTCAGAAATTTGTGATTATAAAGTGTCTGATTATTGGTGCTTAGTTGAACTTTCTGCAATTCCCTTTCATTAATTTGTACTTTCACAATCGTATGTGCTGCAGCTCTTAAAATATTAGTTTATTTAACTCCTCACTTTGTAGGGAATAATGCCAGTCACATCATGTACTGATCAGCCGTCACACAGAAAATCACTAAAACCTCTTGTGATAATCGAATGAACGTCGCTCACAAACATCGCCTAGATTTTGTTCCATATTAGTTGATAATAAGTAATTTAGGATTTTGGACTGTTAGTCATACAAAACAGGCCATTACAACTTGTCACCTTCGGGCATTCATCAAATATTTTTGACATTGTTAGATTTAATGATTAATCAAACATAATTGAGAGATTAATAATGAAAACAGTAATTAGCAGCGGTCTATATAACAATGGTCTCTTTAAGCATGAGCTGCCGCAGCCTTCAACTAATTTCATCAAAGTCAGAAGCTACTATTTCTGCTCGTGCGTTTAAAAAATATAAATAAAGATGCTCATTAACCTGTAACTTGTGTCACACTTCAGGACTAATGCAGAGACACTAATGCATGCTGAATTAACTACTGTGATGCTCTCCTACGTGGTCTCCCTAAGAAGACTGCACATCCACTCCAGCTGCTTGAAAACTCAGCAGCACCAGTTCTCACTAAGAACAGAAGGAGAGCTCACATTACACCTGTTTTAAAGTCTCTGTACTGCTTATCTATGTCTTTTAGAATTGATTTGAAGATCCTTTTATTAGTTTATAACGTTCCTAATGGTGTTGGTCCTTCGTATTTATCCGATTTGCTTTCATCTTATGAACCCTCCAGAACCCTCAGGTCTTCTGGTTGTGGCTTTTTAATTAAACCTAAAGCCAGAACAATAACATACGGTGTGGCAGAATTTTGCTATTACAGCCCACATCTCTGGAACGGCCGTCCAGAGGACCTGAGGGCAGCAGAGAGTGCTGATATTTGTAAAAGCAAACTCAAGACCTACCTTTCTAGTCAGGCTTTTGATAGATTTTATTTATATATAACTTTACCTAGAATTTATTTGATCTATTTACTTCTCTATTTATTCAACTATTTACATTATTTAGTCTGTTTAATGTACAGTTTACCTAATTTTTGTCATTTCTTATTCTGTTTTTATAAATTAAAAAAAAAAAAAATCTATCTTTTATGATTTCATCTCTATTTCAATAATACGCTACTTTAGTTATTTATCTAGCTTATTTTATCTTATTATATTTCATTTTATCTCATCTGGTGTTTCCTCTTTACATAGGATAGCATTTCCTCAGTTCCTCAATCTGTGTTTTGAAGTCCTTTATTGATAACTTGACTGTGGGGGTGGGTTTGTTTGTCTATTCATCTTTGTGACTGTTGATTAAACATCGCTACTTCTTCATTTCTTTGTTCATTTCACTGAGCTCATTCATTTGACTGTGTCTGTGAGTCCACCTGCAGATGCTGAATTAAACTTCATCCTCCCTCTTTTCTAGTGGAGCTGGTAGCGTGTATGTTGTCAATAAACCTAAACAAATGGTTTTTCAGAAAAAAAGAAAAAAGAAAGAAATGCTTCAACCCTTGTACCTTGGCGGTGTCTCTCTCCTGCTGCAGACTGTGGATGCGTTGCTGCAGGGAGCTGCTGGTTCTTTGTTGCTGTTCCAACGCAGACCTCAGCTGCTCCTGCAGACGTTGGCGCTCTGCTGTCAGCTCAGACACCTCAATCTAAATGCACAAGCACACACGTTAGTAAGCGCATGCCTGTGACCGGCATCTTTGTCAGATTCTACATTTTATCAAAAGGGGGTAGCAGAGTGTCGTGTTGGGGGCGCAACCTTAGAATTCTCTAGCTGCTGCTGGTGAGCCTCCAGCTCTCCTTTCAGAGAGGCCTGCAGCATCATGAGGGAGCTTTCCTGCATGTATGCACACAGACACACACACACACAGAGTGGAAATTTAAATGCATACACCCATTTACGCAAGGACACACACACACAGAGATGATTAACTATTCCCACATCTTCAAGGCCTCCCTCACAGTCATGTCTGCACTCGGTTGCATAACACTATTTACATTCATCAGGCAGCACGTTACACACAGTAGAAGGAAATCCTTTGAGACACACCTATAAAAACCCGCCCACATACACATCTACAAAGGCGCAAACACACACATGCACATCCGTATTGCTATCTCATTCACTGACATAATACATTCCTCTAGTCCTCTACCTAAGAGGCAGCCACTAGTACTATGTGGTTGACTCCTAACTTGAAGCATAACCCTAAAACCAACTGCCAGCCCTCAAACTTTCCTTTAAAAGGGCATGGGAAAGTGAAGATCATCCAAAAGCTCCACATGGTGCCAAAACGTCCACACATGGTCGACCTGAAACTCAGACTGGTCGTAACAAAGACAGCTGCATAAGTACACACACACACGAATAACCAGACCTGTTTCTTGGAGTCGGCCAGGTCCTTTTTGGTTTTCACCAGCAGCTGTTTCATCTTAGAGGTCTTCTCCTCCCTCTGGTCCATCTGGGACTTCAAAGCCTCTGGAGACACACACATACACACATGAACAGGCACATGTGGACGCATGAAAGAAAAATGAAAATAGAAGAAAAATGGATCCCTGAATGCAGACTTGTGCTCCTAAAATCTGTCATGCACCATATAATGTAGAATGAGAATGAATGCATAATAAATAAAGTGAATGAACTGTCTCAACAACAGTGTGTTTAAAGCAGGTATGTTTTTATCATGATGCAAATCCCAAGTAACTACACAGTGCAACATAAAAGGAACTCTATAGGTTTTATTCTGTGTGTCAGTCAGTGTAAACGTCCTTCATACCAATTTCCTCTTTAAGGGTTTCCTCCTTCTGGCTGAGCGTGTTTATCTGAGTCTTTAGCTCCTCAGCACACTCGTCTTTCTCGGAGAGCTTGGCGTTGAGCTCCTTTACAAGGCGTTCGTAGTCAGCCATCTCCATGTCCAGCAGAGAGCTCTGCTGTGCTTCCTAGAGGCAGAGTCAACACACTACATCATGTCGCTGTCAGACATTTAATTGAACATTTCATGCTGCGATTAATCTGCTGTTAGAACGTACAGAATCAAATCAAGTTTTTTAAAAAAAGTTACCATTCTACCTAAGACAGATATTCTTGTATATTAAACTATTCTTACATAGTAAAGATTGATTGAAAAACAACATTTTGACGTATGTTTCAAGAGATGTCTTCATTGGTATTTGTGTGTGAACCTTGCATTTACAACATGTGTGCCCAAGACGAGCAGCAGTCCAACAGAGTCCAACACACAACCACTTTTGTTTTTTTGCATGTAAAATGAAAGAAAATATACTTGGAGTGTCAAAATATGCTTCAGGCCGTATTCACTAACGTATTGTGTAAATAAAACATGAGCGGTTACACGGCCTGTGTAGACAGATGGTTGAATGTTTTCTGTGCAGACACATTTTTTCTCACAAAAAATTCTGAGCCGATGAAGCCGGAAATTCTGGAAAGATTACATAATTATAATTCCAGACACATAATGAAATCTTTTATCACTTTGTAAACGAGTTGACTTTTTACATGCATATTTGATCTTTATCTTTGTACTCTTAAGTCCAGAAGTGTTAACATGCAAGAATAACTATCATGCATTTATTGTTGTGAATTTTATAAATCATCCAATAATAAAGCTTAATATCTCCAGTGTGTCTTTATTACTAATCTTTAATAACAACCTCCTGGTATCTCTGCCAAAAAACAAATAGCAGGGCTGTACGAACAATGTGGACACATGACAGAGTCGGACCTGCTGGCAGCGTTCATGTACACTGCTGTACTATGTAGGTCTCCACTAATGGAAAAGTAACAGCAGCTCCTGTACTGTGGGCTAGAATTGCTCTCTGTCTCTCTGTGAGGTGCTACTGTAGCTGCAGGCCGGCCATCACCACTTCAGCCGCTTGACTGGATATGCCCTTTGAGACACACGAGTGTCTGAGAAGCATTTGTGTGTTTGTGTGCGGCTACCTTGCGTAGCTGCTCCAGCTCCTGGGCAGTCTGCTGAGACTGTTGCTGCTGCTTGCGGAGCTGAGCTGTCAGCTCTTCTACTTCCTTCATGGCAGATGACAAGTCCTGGACAGGCAGGCAAGCACACATACACTCGTATACAAAGGGGTTTTCAGTTAGCTATAAGATGAGTGTACACAGTGCAGATTCTACGTTAAGAAATAAATCAGTTAAGACATGAGGATACTGAAAGAATTCACCCACTGCACGTGGTTCTGTTGTAAGATTAGTTCAAACATAAGACATCTCTTTTCATTTCTACCTTCAGCTTTTGTTCTTTTATAGCTTTCTCAGCCAGCAGCTCTTTATCCAGACTTGCTGACTGTCTTTGCAGCTCCTGGTTCTTGGTCTCCAGCTGCCTCACTGCGCTCCTCACGGTCTCCATACCGGCCAGTAGGTCCTCCTTCTCACTGCTCAGTGTCTCCATCTGCGAAAGAATAAATACTCCAGATTACTGTTGCTGTTGGATGAACCTCCAGTTCCCAAATTCTCAGTAATAAAGAGATCATGGTTGCAACTCAGGATTATTTTAACTGTGTTTTTATCTCAATTAATTGTTTAAAAAATGTAGATCAGTTTTTCTCAAGGCATAAAATCATTAATGAATCTTGTTTAGTCCACAAGTCAAACATATTTAGTTTACTGTCACAGAGGAGTAAAGAAACCAGAAAATATTAAAATCTAAGAAGATGGAATACAAGGATTTTCTTTTTAAAATACTCCAATCACTTAATTGATGACAAAAATATAGTTGGTGAAGAGGGTATTAGCTGATAACTAAAGAACAACTGAATTTCTAATGGAGACTATGTGATCTAATGATGATTTATAAAGTGAACAAGGGTCGACATCATAACGAAGCTCAGTTTTGACTCTTATTCTCACATCATGTAGAGATTTAGAGCCAATGCAGGACGGCTGGTTTCAATATTTTTATTTACATAAACAGTTTTAGTGACGTGTTAGCACGGTTTCACTTTTTATTCCACAGCATGTGTTGAGAATAATCTACAGCCAAAGAAAAACATAAAATCACTCCAAAATGAAGGATGCCATGCTGAGAGAAAGGCTGCTTTACTCATTTCATATTCCAGGTTTTCATTTGAAAATGCACTTGTGGGCAAATGCACCAATCCTGCATGAACACATGTGACACCTTTGAAAATCATTCATGCAAATCTGACAGTAGCAGACTCTGCGGGCCTTCTCTTCAAGGAACACTGAGCCGGCAGAAGCAGCAGCTATCTTCCATCATCTGTCAGCCCAACACTGAAGCTATGATTGGTAAACAGAGATGTCCAGACGTACTCCGAGATCCCTGACTAGCTTCAGTCTGCGCGCTCCCCCTGAGAACCATGAGCGTACACAAGAATAAACTTGCGCCTGAGAAGATGCTGTTGCACTAGCGCGCGGCAGATGGAAGCTATACCCCGCTCCATTTACCTGCCTCTTGTTCTCTCATTGGAAAGAGACAGTTATGAGCTTGGGGAAAGGAGTACATATAAAAACAATTTCTCCCCAGCTCGCCCAGTCACATCTGATGGGCTATTTGCAGGCGCCGGGCTGTCAAATATAGCCGGGTGAAGTGTTGGTGGCGAAAATGGCTCCCTCTAAATCACATGAAAACTGAGTTATGCGATAAGTATTGGGGAGATGTATTACTGGACAAAGTGGCACTCCTTAGATTTACTGGAGGGTGAGAGCGGTTTGTGTGTTTGTTGGCGGTAATGCGTGTGTGTGTCTGCGAGTGTGTATCTGTGCTACCTGTGTGACAGCACTGCTGAGTCGTTTGGTCAGCTCAGCAATCTGTCTCTCCGCCGCCTCCACCTTCTCTCTCTCCTTATCCAGTTGCTCTGTCTGCTTGTCGTAATCTATCTGCAGGTTCTAAACACACACACACACACACACACACACACACAAATCTTCAATATTCATTAGAGGAAGCCGGTTGAACAGCTCAGTGAAGGTAAACACTATGCATCTTAGATATCAGCTGCATTTACATTTGAGCGTGGGACAAAGCTCTCATTAGACACAACAGAGCGGTTTCTCCTTTAATGGAGACACAGCTGTAAAGCACAGTGCAGTCTGGGGGCTGCTCACAGACACCGCTGGGAGTAATATTTCGCACCGAGTCTGTTTTAAATAGCGCGTGCTTCCACTTGCCAATTAGCGGCGTAAGAAACCGATCAAATGTTAAATCAAATCTGTCGTTTGTATTTTGGGTTAATGTGTTTTAACTTTGAAGAACAGCTCATGATTTAATCTGATAAACCTGATCTCATATGAGAAACCTGCATGTTTGTGACATCAGGGCAAAGCACCTCATCTTTTTGTATCAGACCTTTCCGCAAAAATAATCCCTTTATGCCTTCAAATGGCTTACATGGAACTCCACACCATTACTTCCTCTAAAATGCAGGGATGTATGAAGTCCCTGCCTCGCTCTTCCACTCTGCTCGAACACTGTAAAACGACTCCATGCTACACTATCACAAGTTTCAGTTCTGGAGGAATTCAGCCCTATGTTCGGGTTGAAACCAGTTCTGAAGAATAATAACGATGTATAAAGCCCCACCCTGCAGATTTTACAGAACTAGTCTCTTATGTATGAACCTGTGCAAGTCTGAATCTTTGTTTTGGAGCGAGACATCAGTACGTTGCAGTGTCGAAAACCTGGTTTTAGTGGAAGAGGTCTTTAGCAATGAAGCTTTTTGATGAGCTGATAGACTGAACATGGACCCAAAACACACTGACCTCTAAAACACACATCAGTTTGACTGTGGGGACGGTCTGACAATGTAGGAGGAATGGTGAGGGGCCATTTGTGTTTACTTTGAATTAGTCCGATCTCTGACACGATCAAGACTTGAGTGTAAAACCTTTAGCAGAGCATCACATCTAAATAACAAAAACACTGTCCTGTGACTCTTTATTTAGTTGATCTCATGTGTACTATTCCCTCGTGTGGTCTGAAACCACCACGAGTCTTGTTCGGTCTCAGTCAGTC
>NW_007577823.1:0-1083 GCF_000690725.1 Stegastes partitus
TTTTTGAGTTCGTTATGCTTGTCTATGGGTTTTGCAGAGGAAACTGATGTGTAGTATGTTGCGTTGTTCGTGGTGTGTATTTTGGCTACCACCATGGTTGTAGTTTTGCACTTTAGTCAAGAGTCTGCCCACTCACATAGTGAAGATCACGTTGCCAGTTCAGTGGATAACTGTGCGCCTTTGTATCTTGTACATTTTATATTTATTGTATTTATATATTTGTGTATGGTGAAATTGTAGTTATGTGTATTTGCTGTGTGTGAATTATGTGTAGGTATTAAAATGGTAATCATGAGGTGATTGTTTAGAAAAGTAATCATGTCACAGGGGAAATTAGTGAAGTTTTAAAGTTTTGCTCATCGTGTAGGAAATGGAAATCATGCAGGTCACAGCTGTTAGTGTTTTTTAGATGTTCACCTTTGCTTGCTGCACATTAACTGTTGGTTTCTGAGTTTTTAGTGTATATATGTCTCCTTTGAGTTCATGTTTCAGTGTATTTTTCTTAAATGTTCATGAGGTTCACTTTCAACAGTTCACATGAAAATTGTTGATGTTTGTGACCAGACTTAAAGCAAATCTGTTTTGGCACCACAAGGCATACAGACTCCTCATTCTGTATGCCTGACTGCTAGAGCAGGACAGTGTAAAAAAAAAAAGTAGCTATTGCCGTTGTTATTATTATTGCCATTTTATATGTTTTCTCCTTTGTGTTCCCCAGTCTTACCTTGTCTCTGTCCCTATCCCTCTCAAAACTTTTTACAGACAAATGGTGTTATGCATATATGTTAAATAGATTATTATAAATCTCTGTATAGAGTTGCTAAAGTTTAGTGTATTTGTTCAGAGGATTGTGTTCTAAAGTTGTATCTTTGTTCTCTCTGAGGTGAGCTGTCCTGGTGAAGCTGCTGCAGTGCTCCCCAGCCTCCTCACCTCCCAATGAGATGTGAATTAAGCAACGAGAGGGATTTTGGGATTCACAGCAAAGATGTATTTAGTCCATGATCTTTCAAAGTTGACAATTTCTGTCCAGGATATTAAAATGTAACAGGTAAAAGTTAAACAAACGTACAGTATTTAATTTTA
>NW_007577823.1:4013-17977 GCF_000690725.1 Stegastes partitus
CCGATTTGGACGTGTGTGCCAATTTTGGTGAGTTTTTGAGCGTGTTTAGGGGGTCAAATTAAGGCAAACGCGTTGGTCAGGCAAATAAGAAGAAAGAAAGAAAGAAAGAAAGAAACGCAGCAGGAACAATAGGGTCCTTGCCCGCAGGGCAAGGACCCCTGCTTGCTGCAGCAAGTAGGGGTCCTCGGACCCTAATTAATGAGCTTTTTATTTTTTCTCATAACATTGAGGGGCTTAATAAAATCTCTTCTTCCTAAGTTGGTGGTGATTTTGTCACAGATTTATCACCTCTAAAACTGATTTGATCTGACCATAGGATAAGCTGTTAAGTGAAATGCTGTACTTGCTATACTGAGCCATAGGGCCTGTAAGTCCTGCTGCAGCTGCTGTTTGTATGTTGGTTATGCTGGGGTTGAGGACTTTACTGCTCAGTGCCTAAGAACCGTAATTACACATAGCTGCACCCAATGTCATCCCCTCATTCTCTCATAATCATGGATTATATACATGGTACAGTACATCAGTCACCACAGATGAATCAGTGGGGCATTGCTTGCTGCGAGAGAGACTGGCGCTCGTGCCGTTATACAGCCAAGCGCAGGATGCCAAAAAATAAAAAATAAAAAAATGCCTCACAGCGATTCTCACACAGGAAAACTGTGACAACATGTGACTTGTAGGAGTCAGAACACGGAGTGATAGCGAGTGTGGTGGCGGCAGCACATGCACTTGGGAGCAGGTAGAGCAGGAACACAGACAGCCGGCGAGTGAATCAGTTAGTGTTTAGGAGCATGCTGCCCTTCTCACCTCCCCAAGGGGAAATATTTTTTTAAATGCCTCCTCCTAATAAAAGCCCGGACAGCCATAAAGCCTCCTCAGATATTGAACAGTACAGTGAATGTAACAAAAAAGAAAAAAAAGGAGTGGGAATTCAACACGTCCAATCACCTACAATTGTGTGAATCAATGGTATTTTATCTGGGAGCATGTAACGAATACCCAGTATATATCGTTCTTTACTGTAGAGGATGGGCACATTTAATATATGTCTGGTAGGGGACTCAGAATGAGGCTGATGCACTCATTCGGAGAGTATTACAAGATAATTTACCTCCTTGGTGTATTAGACGCATACTGGTGTTATTTTTAAAAGCATTGTCTCTTTGTTTGTAGTGAAGACAACCTTTATTTTGAAATTGTACCTTGATTTAAATATAGATGTACATATCAGTAAGCGCTACAAGAGGCTAATAGACTTTTCTTTCTTTCGTTTTAAAAAAAAATTTTTTTTTTATATATTTGAGGACATTTTACCTCCACTTCCAAGAGGCTTCTTCAGTTCTAGCTGACGGATATGAGTTCAGATATACAGTATGTCACAAAAGAGTTTGAAGAAATGACACTTTGTTATACAAGCTGTACACTGACTACTTTACATTGTAGCAGTGTAAATTTACTGTCCCCTCAAAATGACTCAATACACAGCCATTAATGTCTAAACCACTGGCAACAAAAGTGAGTACACCGCTGAGTGAAAATGTCCAAATTGGGCCCAAAGTGTCAATATTTTGTGTGGCCGTTATTATTTTCCAGCACTGCCTTAACTCTCTTGGGCATGAAGTTCATACATACTGTATAGTTTCACCTCCAACTCACTGAAACATGGCCCATTAATTAACCAAGACTCAAATGCCTTGAGGTGTTTTCATGGTAGTGAAACTATCTGGGGCGAGATCTCAAGACTGCATTATGAGAACCTGATAAGTGGTCCTGTTTTCCTGGCTGTTCTATTTTAACATAGATGGCTTCCTTCACTATTTCCTCAAAACATTTGGCCTCTTTGTTTAGAATATGGATATTCTGGACAGAGAAGACAGTCATTACCATGACTTGGTGGCTGAGAATCTACACAGACAAAGATGTACACAAGATACAAGGAAAGACCTACCAAATGCTTGATGACTGTGAATGTGGTTTTTATCCATAAACATGCATAAAATGGTATCAAAATATTTGCACCAAATTAGTTATTTACAACTGACGGAAAGACAGTTATATAGCTCATTTATTTATAGTGAAATACACAGCACATGGGATGCATCCAAATATGTACAACCATTAAAGAAACTGCAATAATACCATATAATAACAAAACACAAGAAATCACATAGTAGCACACACATACAGCTCAATACCCAGACTCATTCACACTCACAGAGTCTGTAGAAACAAGCTGCTGTCAAATGTGCACACAGTTGTGACAGATCTCAGGTCATCAGACAACAATTATTAGTGTTGGGAACACTGTATTAGGATCATCTATCGTGAAACTGATGCGATTTGGCTTGCGGCCTATTGTCCTGCAACATTTGTCAACGACATTTAAGCAAGCTTTGGAGTAAGTTTAAGAATAAGGTCAGAAGTGTCAGGGAATGGTGATTTTGGCCCTGTGTTTTTGTTCTCCTCCAGGCGTCCACCAGAGGGCGTCCTGGAGGAATTCTCAGTGACTGATTCCCTGCAGGTGTGTGAGCTACACACCTGCAATTCATTTGGGTCGTCACCACCGGTATAAGAGGAGCCTTCAACATTCACTCTTTGCCTGAGTGTTGCCCTACATGGCGACTTCTAGCCAGCACCCGAGAATTTCTTCAGAGTTTCCTCCGAGCCTCCCTTCGTGCCTCTTTCCGAGCTTCTGCTCCTGCCTCGCCTTCATTGAGGATTTTTTCCCTATGTTCCTGATCCACATTTTGAGCTTCCCATGTGCGTCGAACCTAAGTCTTCTCCATTGCTCCCAGGACTATCACTGCACAACTGGTAACAACCCCGCCTCAATTTCATTCTCATCTTTACAACATCAGTTTCTACAATAAACCTTGTTTTTGATTCCATCTCTCCTGAGTGTCATTTCTGCATTTGGGTCAACCAGCCTAGTTATCCCGTGACAAGAAGAGAATATATATATGTGCTTTTTAAGCAGCTTTAGCCTGCCCTACCCTTGTTGCTTTCCCCCACAAGCTGCTTTGCAAGCGGCCTCCGCCCTGGCTCGTCCTTTCCGTTCTGCATCTGCCTTAGTCAATACCATGCCTGTTGTCATTGATGCCTACTCTGCTCTGTAACCCAGAGGATTTCTGCTGCTGCTCTCCTCGGCTCAGACTTTTGAATGTATGCACAGTATTCGAGGATCACAGAAAACAGCCATACTAGTCATATAAATTGCTGCAGGCCAACAGTAAATATTTCATTGAAAATCAAACATTTATAAAAAATAGTTTGAGCAATGCTGGGTGCTTAATTGAAAGAAACGGGCTAAATCAGCTGGTTATAATGTCGTTCTGGGGTCACTACCGGACAAGCAGATTTACATGCAAAACACACCTCAACATTAATTCTCAAACAAGTTCTGGGATAAATCCAAGACAAAGAAATTAATCTTTATGTGACAGTTTTGGCATGCCTTTGGTTTGAGCTTAAGATGACAGTAGCTCACTGACTGACCATGAAGGGAACGAAGACAGCAGTTGTGAATAACAAAAGGAAGAATGTGGATAAAAAAAAATGTCTGAAGGGAACATATTGTCAAACATGCATACATATGTAGATGTAAACATGCACTCAAATATACATTAATTACACCTTCTTGAATAAACATAGGGAAACAGAGCAGAGTTCTGACTCATACATTTGCTGTTGCTGTGTGAGCTGAGCTGTTATGTGTGACCCATTAGCAAACTATTAAAAGTTATCCGCCCGCTGCGGTGGATTTACCTCATTTATCAAATGTAACCTGCGGAAGATAAACTGTATTGCTTTGAAGCAAGATTCACTATACTGTTGACGGTAGCAGTAAAGCCAAACAGAAGGAAAAGCAACATGTTTACATATCCATAGCTTCACTTCTTCAGGAACTTATTCACACATTTAGCATTTTCGCGTTGGAGAAGCAGTCTTGTGGCGGGGCTTGTTTACTTGTGCTGTTTTTCTCTGCGAGCCACGAATGCCTTTGCTGACGTCGTGTTATTCTTTTGCTGCGTTTTGAAGCAACAAATAACAACCGTGAGAAGGACGGGCAGAGGTGAGACAGGTGAGGAAATATTCTAATGTTCAACTGGTTTTGAAAATATGCAGGAACGTGATGTGGCTGGCAATGGCTCACCGCCGTCAGATGAATATTCATGCGGGTTTCACCCCTGTTCCTCAGCTAATTGGTGCTGAGTCATGTATATTCATCTGCCTATCTCCCTGCGACAGCTCATCGTGCTACAACAGCTCACTCTCCTTTGATCTGAGAAAATGGGCCATTCATTTTTATATCTGCTGCAGCATTCTTCACAGTGCATGTCTTTTCACTACGTATTTCTGCTCAGCTTGGTTTTAATAGATTAAGGTCTAAACTTCCGCATTGTTGCTTTGGCTATCAAAAAAAAAAAAAAAGCTTTACCTCAAGAAAAAAGTTCAGCTTAACTAACTTCCCTTTCAGTTCAGCGTAAAAGTTTCTGTTTCTCTCGTAAAAGGCGATATTGAAATTATTAGGGTCCGAGCACTAGCAGTGCAAGGAACCTATTGTAATCGTTAGGTTTATTATTATTATTATTTTTCTGGCAAAAGAAACACCATTTTGAGGGCCTAAACATGCACGAAAACTCACCAAAAAATGCCACACACACCAGGACTGGCGAAAAATTTGATATTTTAAGGGACTTGGACATGTCACTGCCAAAATGCAGCAGAGCCAATCCTTGTCCCGAAGTTACAGATCCAACTTGCCGACTTTCCTCACCTGCCTTGTTCTAACGTGCCAGAGGCTGTTCACCTTGGAGACCTGCACCACCACAGTGCCACCTTGAAAATTTCAATGGAGTCCCATCGGAAGCACGTTTGACCTAGAGCTAAGCAATTTGGTAGGCATAGAGAGCAGGTCAGGTCCCCCCGCTCCAAGCTCTAAAATGCAACACAGCTCAACTGCGCCCCTACAATATTTCAACAGAGTCCCATCACGGCTACGTTTCACCTACAACTACGAAATTCGCCAAACATATGTAACAACTTGTGACGCACAAAAAAGTCCATTAGCATGTTCAATGATGACATCTTCACAATTGCAACAATGTTATAGGGCACTGATGATGTCATCGTCATCAGGATGACATCATCACTACCACAAATTTGTCTCTAGAATCTTCTTCTTTGAAATGAAATACTTTTAATACTATTATTAGGGTCCGAGCACTAGCAGTGCAAGGACCCTCATAACTCGTAAAGCACAAAAAAGTTCATTAGCATGTTTCTGTAAACCCAACAGGAAATCCGCCATGTTGGAAAGATGGCGAGCATGCCGGGCTATTTTTGCTCAAAAATGGTCATTTTTGGCCATTTTCAGAATCGAACTCCTCAGCCTCCTCAGCCTGCATGTTTCTACCACGGCCAACACGCACACCGCTACTGCACTCCACTACATAGGAAGTGGCTCGTAACTAGGCCGCATGTGCTCCGACCTACCCCAAACTCGACATGCCGAATCAGAGTCCCGCCCGGAGGACGGTTGCACCACATCCCGATGTGCGCAAAGGCCAACAAGCGTATGGCGAGGACCCATCCATCGCCGCTTGCGGCTTTAATTCACGTGTTTTTTAAAATGTAAGTATTTGGGGGCTTTTTTGTTTGTTTTTAGAAATAATGAGTGTTTAACGTGATTTTCTCTAATGCACTGTGTGGAGATGGGTGCAGTTGGTAGCAGAGGGCAGGGGAGAGAGGTGTGGGGCAGAGCTCAGGAGATTAGTGTCAGGTGAGTTGATGGGTCCAGGTGCTGCTGCTCTGGCTAATTGTGGATATGCTTGTGCACATAGTAGGGTGCTGGCAGCAGAGGAGAAGAAGGAGGCCAAGGAGGAGGATCTCTGCCTGCGTTGGGGAGACAGAAGACGCCGACGGGAGAGCGCGTGCTGCAGGAGCCGGGCCGCTGCAGACACGCGGCCGCTTTGTGTTGTTTCTATTGTTTTGTGCCGGGTTTGCGCCGTACGGCCAATAAAGACTGTGGACCGGCAGCGATTCGTGTGTCTATGCTGGGGGGGGGAACCCACGGAGGTAGCGAGACGGCTACACACTGAAAAAAAATTTAATCTTTTATCATTATACCCATTTACCGTGAAGCATTGTTACCGCCCCAGAGATAATTACATTGAATATCAGTGTGCCACATGAAACAGATTTTTGGTTGAGTGATGGAGCGGTGGGAGCTTTCTCTTTTTATTTGTGAGGTTCTTATCAGGTGCTGGCACCAGTGTGGATTGGTTGACCACCGGCCACGACAGATTAGCCCAATGTGATGGCGAAGAGAGTTTAAAGTTGATTGCAGCGCCTTGTTTCTCTTAAAAATTGTGCGTCAAGAACTTAAATGACTTTGGCTCAAGTTAGTGCTGACAGTTAACTTTCCTTTTACTGCTTGCTTTTTTTTTCTTTTCACATTTTGCAAATAGCTCAGAAACTTTGTGTACAGCACCAGGTGCATATATGAGTGAACCCTTATTTTTTGTTCAAACACTGTTTTCTCCTGTTTTAGGCAAAAGAGTCAGTAAAAACGCCTTTCCATTCATTTCTTTTGGTCATGTAGGAATTACTGGAACACTTGTTTATATTATTTTGACCTTTGGTTAACCCTGAATCCCAGTTTTTACTGACGGTAAATAACTTTCTAAAATCATTTTCACCCTGTCGTCCTCGTGTTGTGCTCTCCTACTCCTCTGCTGGGGCGCAACGATTATGAATGCAATGATGTCAGTGTGATGCAACTAATTTGGTGTTAAATGGTATGAGTCTGACAGCAGGTTGACTGTTGGGTGCTGGAATTCAGTGTGTGTCATTTTTTCTCCCATTCACAATCCCAACAAGTCCCAGCAATGTGTGGAAATATGTTAAACACATTAGTTAACCATGTACAGCAAACAGAAACAGCAGTAATGTGACATTTGCATCGTGAATATCCACATGCCCTTGAATGTTGCCCATGCTCGCTTTATTCCACAGTCTAAAGTATACCTCTGCTCTCGCCACATTGTCGTCCATCCTTCAATACTCACAAAGGACAATCATTAAATAGATATTTCATACTGGGTTCTTAATGAATACATTACGGTAAAATGGTTGATTGCTTTAGGTCTTCTCATTAAACCAGAGTGATACATTAAAAAAAAAAAAAAAAAATCAGTTTCCATCACAAAAAGACTTATGATTAATCTTACTCTAGAGTTTATCCAGGGAGGATTTAAAAGAAGCGTGGGTACTCTGTCAGCAATGTTCTGCTTCATGTTAACACAGATGTAAACACACACACTTGGGAGCCACCCAGCAACAAGTACTAGAGTCGTAAGCCTCCTTTCAGACATGCACTCTGTTCCATTAATCTGACTGCATCTGTTCAGAGGCAATCATGCGTGAATGAGCACCCTGGTCCCTTCTCTGCATCGGCAATCTTACGTTTGACCTAATAACGTTTACATATCACTTTTAACCCAGCGCAGGTGCATTAAAAGATAGGCAAGAAGATGATGTTGGTACTTCTTTAATGATTAATAAGGCAACACTCACTCTATTTATATATAATTTTGGAAAGAGATCCATGCCCAATCAGGCTACTATTGCAACATTGTGAAACAGAAAATCTCTGAAAAACTTTAAATGACAAGAAAAATAGTTTAACTCTAGTAAATAGATCGCACTTTAACAGCAAAATAATATCCCAGCAACTGTGATGGAGCTCAATCTTTGGAGCAACAGGAACCGTCTAACAAAGAAATTCAACTGTGACTCTTTGTGAGCTCATCTGTCTTAAGTAAAGAAAAGCACACTGTGTTGTTTGCCAATGAATTCTAGCAGATCTCTGTGTTGAAAAGCAAATTAAGAGAGGTGTTTGGAAACTCTTAACTAGTTTAAAACTAGGAAGTTACAAAAGTGAGTTGCGCAAGACCAATATAAAGGATGTCTCAGATGCTAAATCATTTAGTAATTTGAAAATTGTTGTCGTTGGCCTAGCATTTGATTTGAACTAGTTTAGACATTGATAAATGCTTAAATTCATGCTTAAATTTATATATTTGATTGATTTAGTGATACATGAATTATGACTAAGCAAAGACAGTAACAATTTACAAGTTCAAACTTAAGATCTGCTGTTTGAGATTAGAGAACAGTGGTTTTAAATTTGAGAAATTAAAACTGAGGCAGTTACAGCAGAATAAAAATGACAGAATGTACTTCTATTGATTTTAATGAGAATCAGTATACTTTTTCTCATGGTAAACAGTGCATTTATCTATTGTAATGAAACACAATGATAGACTGTACCATGCATTTTTAATTTCAAGCAAGCAGCATAGAAACAAAGGACATCTTCATTCTAAAACACAGACATGATGGTTGACAGGATAGTCATTTTGCATTTTAAGAAACTACATATAAATTATAGAGAGGCCGACAGTTGGAATGGATTGCAAGAATGCATGACACTGGAAGCAACAAAACAAAGCAAAGAAATGGTCCCAGCATGAATTGCTAATGAGTATCAAACCACTGAATAAAAATTGCTTTTGACTATTACATTGGAGACGTTTTAACTGCATGCAGTGGAGCAGAGATTCATCAGACGTGTCCTGCGAAGAATGTTCATTGTGCAAAAATCTAATATTGATTTTAAATTAGTCAGGAGAATTGAAAAGTTTTACCGGTCGCACCAACTTCTGATTACAATGGAAGATTGTAATTTGGAACAGAGACGTTGAATCAGCCAGATATTGAACACCTGACTAAGTTATTATGTTTGTATTATGACCAGCTACTGCTTTAAGGTGGTGAAAATTTCTGCTTATTGACCCTTTAAATTTATTATCTGATTTCTGCAGTAGGAGTCAAAAACTATTTGTGCAGAGCTGGCTAATATTCTTCTGTTGTCTCTGACTCATTGCCCTTTTTTTTTCTTGGTGTGTGCAGACTCCTCAACATCTGGACTGTTTATGCTTCGAGCTGGTGAGAACCGCAGATAAGACAGAGCTCCTATCAATTGTGGCTTACAGTACCACTTACCTGTTCTGTTTTCAATTCCCACAAGTTAATCATCTAGTTTCTAGCACCATGTAGAATTGCTGTAACAACACGCAGCTCGACATCTCAAGGATTGCACTGACTCGCTGACTAAGCAACCATGCATTAAGGCTCTTTCATTCAGCTGCTAGGAAAACGCTGATAGGGAAAACATGACATGACAACATGAGGCAGCTCTTTGGCCCATATAACACTGATGTCTTCACAGTGTATCCCACCAGCACCTTCTACAACAAGAGCTGCATAATGGAAGACAGCTTAGGGGAATACTTTGAGCTCGTTGCACATAGTTTGAATTCAATGACACTTGAAAATTATCAGACTGTGTCTTGTGATCTGATCCTTTAATGGCACAGATTGGTAGCTCACATCTTTTGGATGAATGTGCGTATAAACCTTTTCTTATAAGTGTACTATATTAACTCAGACATGTGTCAAATGTACAAAAAACAACTGAAGACGAAGCCAAGAAGGTAGAAAATTAATCACCAATTAAACCTCAATATGTTTTTGGACTGTGTGGGAGGAAACCCGAGAACCCACGCTGCACGGGGAGAACATGCAAACTTGCGGGCTGCAAGTTGTGTCAGGCTGGGCGGGGATGTTGAACGGAAGAGGACGTACTCACTCTCCGCCGCACCTGAGGCTCATCTTTAATCAACGCTGGATAAAGCCTGCCTCCACCTGTGCTCCAGCACCAGTGGATTGTTCCTCCTCCGAGTGGTAACAGGCCAGCCAGTTGTCTTCGGAAACTGTTTAAGAGAAGTCTCATTTTGTTCTAATTGTACTTTTGTCTGCGTTTATATCAGAGCCTCCTGGTTGAAGTGACGCCTCTCGGACCCAGCCTTTTGCAGCCAAGCTCCAGCCACAGCAGCTCCGTCTCCCGGTCCCTTTGGAAACCTCCCCTGGAAAGCCCTCCTCACTCAACAACCCTCACCTGCTTCCCAGTGTCCACCGTTTTCCCTGCTGCCACCAATAAATCCTTTTTGCTTCAAACCTAACCCCTCTGTTGCATTTTTGGATCTCACCCAGACTGAAATCTTAACAGGAATATTGTTAATAATAATAAATAATGCTGTGATGATAATGATGAAGTGATGTAATCTTAGCCAATGTTTATTTTTAAAAATATTGTCTTTGCAGCCTTTGGACCTTATTAAAACCCAATATGTAGAAAAAGGTGTTACAAGGCTGCAAATGATGCATATTTTATGAAGACAATGAAACACTTAAGCTTTGTGAGGAATCCTAAGTATAGTAGAAAGAAATTGGACTTTTTGGGTTCCTGAAGACTTTTCACGACTGAGAGGCTCCTCAGTTCTGGCTGACTGGTGAGGAGTCGAAGGTACGTAATTCTACCCCAGAATCATATGGCTAATAGCCCATTCATGACCCAAGACTAGCATGCCTCAAAGTGTAAATGGTTGTGACATAGACACTCTTGTCAGTCTAGAGAGAACTATTTCTGTTTAACATGAATAGCATCCTTAACTGCTCTCTGAATTTGGTAATTCTGTTCTTTAAGGACTGCTCCTTATCCTTTAGATGCAGGCAGATGGCTGAATGTTGTCTTTAAGTGCTGCTCTCCTATGTTGTACCATGAAATGGTTGTTCAGTCTCCCCTGTATGTAAGTCTATGCACCACTGTGTATACGTATATGAGACATTGCTCAGCTTTGGTTTTGTTACTTTAACCTTATGGTTAACAAGTTTTTGTCTCAAGAATTTTCTGCAAGCACAGCATCCTGTACTTCATCTCAGCAATACTAAGTGTCTCAGACCCATAGCTACATCAGCATTTTTTTGCTGGCTTGAGGGCCCAGGTTGCATAGCAACAATTTTAAGTGCTCTCTTAATGTGTGTGCTTCTTTTCTTTTTGCTTTGACTTAAAAAAAAAAAAAAAAAAAAAAGACATTCTCAGCTCAGTGGTATAAGGGTCTATTAACTCTCAGCTTATGGTCCATTGAGTGGTAGGAGTGAAACTGGAGGCATTGGTTTATGTGTGCATGTTTCTGGTAAACTCATGTTGAAGTTTCCAACCAAACCTAAAACCAAAAGGGGTGAAACGAGAAAACACTAAAGATCATTAACTAAACTAATAGAGGGACAAATATACAAAGGCTGGCTAGAGTTAACAAAACAGGGGTACTCACAAAAAACTACAAAGGGAAAGACAGACCAACTTTGGGGACGGAGTCAGGAACAGAACAGGTCGGGGCGACGAGGGCTTGGCAGGAACAGGCTGTGGGCAGGATTGGATTGTGGATGGGAAACCAAGAAGCAGCTGAAGAATCCGAGGCAGTGTGGAGATTTTTCATGGTGTAGCAGTGGCAGGGAAACAGGTAACTGAATCAATGATCTGGCAGAGAGTGGAGGGATGAGCTGGTTTTTATGGAGCAGTGGTGATTAGATCCAGGTGAGTCAATTACAGCAGCTGTCACTGATGAACTGATGATTACTGACAGGGAGAGAGGAGAACAGGGAGAAACCAAGAGGGAGCCAGGCAAGGGAAAACAATAGAAAATAATAAAATGCTTGGTGAGATTTTCACCACAACACAAAATATTCAAAAGGAATTAAAGTCACCACATGAAATCTGCTTGCATCTTTTAAAAGAGCAGCTACACTCCCACCCAACTCTTTCTGCCAACTCTAGAAATGTTAAGAGAAGGATAAAGCTGTGGAATTGATGAAAACAAAGGCTGGTGTGCATAACCTGTGAAGCAGAGGTGATGGGGATTGAGCACGTTGTCCCTGACACCTGGTGTTATTGCGCTCTGAGCACAGCCCTCTATAACTCTGCTATACTATTACCCAGATAGGACAATCATTCTCTGCTGCTGAAAGATGCCTGTAATCACATCATTAAAGTGTCTGCCAGCAAGTCAGGGTGACACTGTGAATTGTGGACTTTGCATTGCGTCACATGATTTCACACATGGGCGTCAACATTCATAGCACACACCGGCTGCACTGCCCACTCAGAAGAAGTAGTCAAGCTGCTGTAACTATGGTGATCTCAAAAGGAAATGTAATACAGCTTTATGACAATGAATTATGACAATAGCCTGATGTGGTGCATGTCAAGGAAAGAAAGGTATGCAGGTTCACATAGAGAACAATGACATGTACATCATGTCAGTGGCATTTCCTTTTTTCGTAGGTATGATAGGTATGTTTAATAACTTCATGTAAAAATTCTTCCTTTACACCTCCTCAGACAGATGTGAACATCTGAGGTTTGGAAGGGCCAGTATTGCAAACCAAAGACAGTTTATGAAGCTTAAAGTGCTTTGCTGATTCATTGCGCTCAGCTAACGCGGTTGTTTTCAATCCCTGTTGTTTCTGTTTCACTATGGGCTAAGAAGCAGTTCTGGTGGACAGTTTGTGATGTTTAAAATTATAAAGTTTGGCACATGTAATCCTGTTTGATTACAGCCAACTGCTGCACAACATCAATTTCTGGATAGCAGACGATCTACAGTACAGCTAGCAGTATAAATATTACATCTACTCTAAATTAAGTCATTTATTGGTCTTTAACCTGTGTTTCCTTCTATTTTGTTATTGCTTCAGAGATATGATTTTTTTTTTAATGAATAGCAGCATGACTAGGTCTTTAATGTTATCTTCCAGGTTTGTCACTCAAAAGAGATTCTTATTCTCATAGAGTCAAGATTTTATTTGGAAAAAAAAGTAAATTAAAAAAACTACCCAACTTGACAGCTTGTAGCTGAAGCACATGGCCATGACATTCAAACAGAGCTATCTTTCTTAGATATACAAAAGTAATTAGATGTGGTGAACAAATCTGTGCTTGAAGACCATAAAATTAGACAAATGTTGTTTTTAAAGTTCACTCTAACTAAGCTGTCGACTTATACCATCGACTTATGCGCCAACAACAATTCTTAGCAACAGTGACTGGGCCTTCAGAAGCTGTCAAGTGTTCAAGAGACCATTTGTAGTTTGCTCAGAAAGTGTCCAAATACACTCATAATACATTCTCCCGCAACATGTTCATAATATTAATAAAAAATAACTAAAATGAAAAATACCAGTGATGTACTTAGTAGTTTTTAAAATTCTTAGTAATCACAAACCAAAAAATTTAAATGGTAAAACCCCCAACACTATCTTTAAGTAATAGAGAGTAACATAACTGTCATCAAGACAAAGGGGATCTTGACAGGGAGTGATGAAAAATCTTCAAAGTAGCACTTTTAAGAGATGATTGGATCCATTTCTTGGCAGGAAATGTTACTCTGGCTGACTCAGAAACAGCTGAATACTTGTTAAATGAGACTCAACCAACCACGAAAGAGCTCCACGTCATCACGGATATCTGAATTGCTTTGGACTGACGTGAACTTTCAATTGTAAGGAGAGGCTTCCTCAGGTGTGTCAATGGGTGGTGGTTTTATGAATGAATGAAAAGCACTTTATTTATCCCAGAAGGGAAATTCAATCATATATAATATATATGATATTGTAACGAAGAGGAACTTCGTTACGGGCGGTGTGTGAATATCACCGGGTTTTAGAGATCACGGAGTACTTTAACAACACACATTTGCACTTTGAGGAAACTTTGCACTTTAAACAAGCAGTTTATTAGCCATTTTGCACATAAAAACAAGCAGACATTTGCACAGTTAATAATTGATGGTAATGATTGACGGATTGCGTGGTTCGCCTTTCAGACGCGGGAGCGGCCGCTCGCGGGTGATTGACGGCCACCTGTAAAGCAAAACGCCGGTGTTATCTAGTGGTGGGACGTACTGTGCCGAGGCTTCGGAGCGTGTGTCGAGAAATCCAGGAAGTCTTTTATGAAGCGCGTATCGAGGCTTGCTTCGTTATGGGCGAGTGGCGTCACC
>NW_007577823.1:18887-36326 GCF_000690725.1 Stegastes partitus
AAATAGTGATTATTTATGGGTGTTAATGTTTGTAAATATATTTTATTATATTTAAAAATACTTCATAAAAATGTTAACTTATGTATTTAATAATGGAAAAGAACATAACCTCCCTGTGTCTGTGGTGGTGGGTTAAGCTTCCTGGTGGTATGCCCCAAAAAAGATGGCTGTCATGATCTTCATTAGGGCCTGCTACCAGTTGAAGCAGCAGGCGCTCCAAAGAAAACTTTTTATTGATTGAAAAAAAGGAACAAATAAAAACTTGTCCATCATATCAGACTGGGTTTTCAGCCTCTTCCTTCCAGCTGCTCGTGGCTAGTCCTCACAGATATTATATATAATATATATCATTTTCAAATTTATAGTAAAAGATTGAGATTTAGCATATCTCTTTGTCCTACTGCTCCAAAGCCAGACATACACCGAGATTCATCAAAGGAGAAATGCAGTGCATGTCTCATCCACCTAACAGCCACAACATTTAAAACATTGGCAGGTGAATAATAATATCTCGTCACACTGGCTCCCATGGGATATATTAGGCAGAAAGTAAACATGCAACTCTTGAAGTTGATGGGTTGGATGGAGTTAAAATGGGAATCATAAGGATCTGAACAACTTTGACAGTAGCCAAATTGTGATGACAAGATGGCTGGGTGAGAAAACCGTCAAAACAACAGGCCTTGAGGGTCTTTTCCTGCTATATCATGGTTAGTGCCTTCCAAAACAGAAATACATCGTGTGAGCCAGTTTTAAACTTCATGCGGGACTATTGTTTGACTTAAGTTTTCAACACTGCAGGACAGGGGTTTTCCTGAAATCTAACTTTAATCCAGTGGCTGTGAAGAAAGCAACGCAGGCTGTCATCATGGGGCTGTGGTGTGTATCAATCAAACAGCACAGATTTGGGTCAAGTGCAGGTTAACCTGTCAGCGTTTTTGCTGCCTAAGGAAATGCAGCAAAAAAAAAAAAAGGAACTACTTATAACTACATGAAGGTGGTGAAAGGCAATTTTCTGTTTTTTTTCCCCCCTTCCTCTTTTTTTATTTTTCAAGTTCAATGGGAGAAAAAATGAGGAGAAGCAACACAGTTTATTGAGTGTTTATGTTTCGAAATTAGATAGATATAAAAGTAACATTTCATATTACCTTTCAGCATAAGCAAAGTGTTTCACATTGTTGCACACCAGCACTTTTATCCCCCCTTTTGGTTTGTTGGGATCTGGCCACCAAAGGAGTGAAGGCTGGCATATGTGGTTGCATCCAACCGAAGAGCTATTGTAGCACAAATAGCTGAAAACCTTTATTCTGGCTATAACAGAAAGGTATCACAACACATAGTGCTGCATCTGAGGACTGCACAGTCACAGATTGGTCAGAGTACCCACACTGACCCTGGTCCACTGCTGAAAGTACCTATAATGGGCACATGAGCATCAGAACTGGACTATGAAGCAATGGAAGTAGGGGCACCAGAAAGATTTACGTTTTCATTCACATTATGTGGACTGCCTGGGTGTGTGCTTTGTTTACCCAGGAAACAGATGGCAGCATGATGCACTACTGAAAAGAAGGAAAGCTGGTGGAAGCAGGGGTTGCGAGATGGCTTAATGGTTAGCACCGTCACCTCACGGGTAGAAGATCCCTGGTCTGTGTCCCGGTTAGGACACCTAGGATCCTTCTGCGGGAGTTTGCATGTTCTCTCTGGGTTCTCCGATGCTATGTACAATGTTCTGCTCGGAAATCTTGGGTTCTGTCATTCATTTGGATATTACTTTGCCACGCTCCACTCCTTGATGTCAGCAGCCTCCCTCCGCAGGACAATGAACCCCACTGCACTGGAAAAGCTGCTCAGAAACAGCTCAAGGAACACAACAAGAAGCCCAAGGTTTTGACCAGGTCTCAAGACTCCCCAGATCTCAATCCAGTCAAGCATCCAAGAAATTTGTTGGTACCAACCTGACCCACCATCTCACCTCGCAACCCACAGGACCCAAAGGACCTGCTGCCAGTGTCCCAGTACCAGACACCATAGGATACCGTAAGCAGCCCCATGTCCATGGCCTCATGGGTCAGAGCACTTTTACCACCACGTTGGAGGCCTACACAATATTAGGCCAGTGGTTTTAATGTTGTGGCTGATCAGTGTATTCCCCTTAATGGTGTAAATTTGTGTAAACATCTAAAACGCTCCCTTTTTGAATCGGTACATTGCAACTTCTTAAGTCCTCAAAAAGAAAGGAAGGCATCAAAGTGTAACTGAGAAAGCTGCTGTCACTGTCATCTGTGTTGCATAAGGGTTATTGTGTGAATTAGTTTCCTAATCACCCTAATAGTTCTTTTCATGCAGCGCCAAGGATGTGATGATTCAGATAAAGCAGCTCTTCATCCAGCTGGGTAATCTGTTTCAGGAGAAGATAGTTTTCAACCACTGTGGCTTGTTACACAATACCCATTATCCCACGCCTTGGTGAGATGTGTGTATTTTGGGACTAAATTGGTGTTGTGTGAGGTGATGATGACCGCTGGGGATGGAAACAAGTGTTTTGCATTTCTGAGAGTCCTACAAGAGTTATTATTTGTCAAAAAACAATCATGCAGTGCCATGATATCTTCCCCAGGGAGTAGTTACTCTGTCAGCACCTGTGTTCTCTGCCTCTTAGCTCGGTTTCATTGTGACCCGAATGTGAAAACAGTGTTGAAGCTATCCTTCATTTTGCTAGATAGGTTAAGAAATGAAATTGACCTTTAGAAGAAACAATAAATTAGATCAAATTAAAATAATGATACTGTTGCTGTTTTTTTAGTTGAGTTCTAGGCCTGAGTGCAACAATACACTTGGCAATTCATGCTTGTTTTGTTTACAGAAACTGTCTTAAACTGAATTTGGTATAATCACTTTCATAAATCTTAAGGCCCCACAGTAACTCTATAGTACAAGTTTAAATTGGCTTGCTAAGGCTGCAGTTTGCTTGGTCTGCTCTTACTTATTCTAATGCCGAGGTCTCTAAGGTCTTGTCCTCAGTGTAACTTTTACCATAGGCTTTTCTTTTTTTTTTTTTTTTTTGGTTTGGGTTGCTTTTAGAAATGAAAATGATTTTGTAGCCTAAGTAAGTCTGAGACGCCCCTGTAGATATGAAGCCATAGGACATCTGTGCAAATAAATGGAGATGAGTCAAAGTGTACCAAGATCTCCCAGTGAAGAAAAGACAAAAAGGAAGAACCAGCAGAAGTCTAACTCGTTCAGTAACAAACACAAAGTGTGCTGCTGTAGTGGCCAGAAGCCAAGGTTCCTGCCTTCTCTTTATTGGTTTTCCCTTCAATCGGAGCATACCAGATACAGCTGTGGAAGAACACAGGACACCATGAGTCCAATGGAGAGAACAAAAAACAAGTCCACACCAGGCTAGATGGTAGCAGTTCGAGCCCAATCCTCACAAGTTCATGCAGTATGTCACATGGCCAGGCAGCATGTATTCTAGCCGGTCTACATCATTATCTTTTCCTCAGTCTGAACCTCTATGTAGTGATTGTTTTATTTCCTTGTTTGTATGGAAGCCCACAAAACTTTTGTAAAATGCAACACTGGACACTGAACTGGCCTCAGCTGTGATAGAGGTTCACAAATACCACCGATGCAAGTGTTTAAGCTGAGGAGCAAAACATGAAAAAGACACA
Source organism: Stegastes partitus (assembly GCF_000690725.1). Classification (NCBI taxonomy): domain Eukaryota; kingdom Metazoa; phylum Chordata; class Actinopteri; family Pomacentridae; genus Stegastes; species Stegastes partitus. The sequence goes on from NW_007577823.1 coordinate 22,565, forward strand.
GTAGCTGTGTCAAAAGCTAAGAGACAAAATTATTTCAGAGCAAAAGGTTTAGAGAAGGACTGTAAGAGACCTGGTTGGCGCAAGATCTTGTGTACATAACACTCTATTTCTTACACTGAAAGGTAGTGTTCCCACAAAACTTAAAAAAACATGTATCCAAAGAAGTCTCCATATGTACAAAAACCAGCTCACCTTTCTGTTATACATCCCAGTCAATCTGAAATTAACAGCACGTATATGAGCCACTTACTCGACCTCGGTTCTTCCAATAAATGACTATGCAAACAACTAAAAGTGTGACTATAGTCATACATATGGCCCTCCTGTCACCTATTTAAATAAAGATGCCAAATCATTCTGCAAAGCACATGTAAAAGAAAAATTCATCCAGTTTGAGAGTGAGATGCTGATTACTGAAGCGGAGGCCTGAAAAAAAATATTGTTGAATGATTCGTCTACCAGAATCAGTAACAGATGCAAATTGACAGAAAGAGAGTCACGATGGCAGTCAGTGCAGCTGGCTCAGAAACACATGCAGAATCTGAGATTTCAAAAAAGGAAGAAAAAAAAGGATTTAGTAAGACGAGTCACTGCCATGGGTGGGGGCGAAGGAAAGCCGGTTCAGATGCCACACATAGGAGGAAGGAGCAGCAGTTGTAGAGGAAACCCTCCTATCTGGCATCCTGACATGATGTGAGCATGACTCGAACATGTGCGTTCTTACTCCTGACAAATACGTTAAATACACCATGGCTCTGAACCCTGCGGCCAACTTTACAGGCACAACAAACTATACATCCGTCAGTGTCAAAATCCAATTTACGCACAATGAGCAGGCCAGACACACTGAGTTACACAATGTAATAACATTTATTGTCACAAATTGTAATGTAGAAATGGGGGAGTCTTGTGCCAGGGACACATCACCACGAGCCAGTCAGAGAGCTGAGGGGAGGAGGACCGCTAATGTGAAGCCAGCCTTTCCGCAGCAGATGACAATGCGCAGCCATGGGGATCCGCTGCTGAAGGGTGGCCATGTCCTCGCCGACACTGTGCTAGAGTCACATAAATGAAAACTACAATGAAAGCTACCTGCAATGAGTTAGGAAAAGTGAGCACTGTCAAAAAAAAAACAAACAAAAAAAACCCATTCATGCCAAGTCTCAGCTTCCCACTTTGTGTTTCACCTTCTGTGCATCACATACAAATAGCACTTTGTATCGGTATCTTCCTGTGCGACAACTGTAGCGTCCCTGACATGCATCAACATCTCCACAGAGTCATCTTTTTGTGGGAAAGGCACATCATCTGTAGGAAATTAGTTTTACTTGGTTGGCATTGCACTCAATAAGCCAAGTTATGAATTGTGGAAATTCTAATATTTTCCCTTCAGTGTTTTGAGAGAATCTTCAAATTGGAAATTCTAGCAACAGATGGACTTTGGCCTTTCTGATGTTAAACAATATCCACATAAATTACAAAGTTATCATCAGCATGCATAATTCAGTTTTTTTTTCCCGTAACTACTTCATTGACACGAAACAGTAACTGGAGTGGAAATGTTATATTGAAACATTTGGAAAGTTGCAATAATCTGTAGTTTTGTGTTGCCAACTGATCGAGCCAGACAAGAGTTCGTGGCTCAGCATACAAATGCTCACATCACATTAGTTTTTATATGTCCTGAGCATACGTGAAAATCAGCATATGTGGAATATGTGCACATTACCTTGCTTTATGCAACATTTGAAGATCACCTGCTGAGAGGAGGAACAAAAGTATTAGTGCAGAATGGAAGATGATGAGCAAACAACCAAGGACGTCTTGCCTGGAAACTTTGCTGTTTTATTCTTGACAAATTAGCTTACAAAGCTAAAATGATAGATAGTTCACCACCAGGCCAGCTGACAGCCTTCCCTGGGCCCGGGACAAGATGATATTTGATGCCCCCCCCCCGCTCCACTCACCCACATTCCACTTTTCTTTGCTCTTCCTCTCCTGTTCCTCTCCTCACCTGCTCCTCACCTTGCCTCCTCTTATTCTCCTCTATTCTGCTTTCTTTACATCTCTTTCATCCATCCTGCTCACACTGTCCGACTGGGCAGCAAGCCCCTCCCGCTGCACTTTGACTCGCTCCCTCTCTCAGTCTCATCCGTGGTCTGACTCTGTCCCCCCTGGTGGACCAGCGGGTCTCTCCCGCTCCACCGTGGCTCGCTCCCTCTCTCAGTCTCATCCGTGGTCTGACTCTGTCCCCCCTGGTGGACCAGCGGGCCCCTTCCTCCTCATCTCTGTTACCTGACGGCAGGTGGATCTCTCGCCTCGGCCTCTGTCTCATCCTCTCTGACGGAGCCACTAAACTCGTCCGTTTCTGTCAAAACAACCCGTGTTTTGTCAGGATTTTTATCGCAGCTAATGGATATTAAGAGCTAGCCAAAAAACGTTACAAGGCTGAAAAACGTTGGCTCCGCTGTTTCTTACCTCGCTCTACGTTGACTTTACGAGTTCCAGCTTCGTTGTCACCACCTTTTTTAAAGTATTTTTTAAGCAAATCTCTAAGGCCTCTATTTTCTTCCTCTCTTTTTCTCTTCTTTTTCCTTTTCTGAGCACCAGATTTCTGCTGAGCGGACATTTTGGTGCTGAAGTGCAAAATCCGAACTTCCAATAAAAGGACATCAGATGTTGATCAGGGGCCAAACCATTTAATGTTGGAGGTGGGGATGGAGGGCAACTTCAAAGATATTAAGGACAGTTCAGACGAAAACAAATTAAAACTTCTAACTCAAATATTGCACTGTTTCTTTCCATTAATAGCCCTTCTTTGGGGGAAAAAAATCCATAATTCAATGAGGGTCCAGTTCTGGGCCCCCCCTCCACTCTGGGCCCGGGACAACAGACCCGTTTGTCCCCCCCCTATCAGCGGGCGTGTTCACCACTATTGCTTAAAGATGTTGTGTATGTAGATATTTCACTATAATTACCACCATCTTTAGGATTGTTGCCAGATAAAGTGCTATATTTCCATCTGTTCCCTGTCAGAAATGGTGCTTTCTGTGTCCTAAAGAGCTACAACCACAGAGATGGATTCCTGTGTGATCAGACTGTAGGGCAGGGGTGCCCAATCCTGGTCCTCGAGAGCCCCTATCCAGCATGATGTTTCCCTCTTCCAACACACCTGATTCACATGATCAGGATCGTTATCAGGCTTCTGCAGAGCTTGATGATGAGCTGATAATTTGAATCAGGTGTGTTGGAAGTGGGAAACATCTAAAACATGCTGGATAGGGGCTCTCGAGGACCAGGATTGGGCACCCCTGCTGTAGGGCATCTAGTTAGGAGAATATGACAGGGAGTTTTTTGACATGATGCATTTATAAGGATATGTTGCATGAATATGATCACGAATGCTACTGGAGTGGGATTTGCATTGTGTAGTATTGTCTTGAAAATGCTAATCCTAAAATAATTATAAGAAATTTAAAAAAGTGACGGTTATGGACATGTTTCACTGTGTGTTTTGGAATCCTGTTGTTTTTCCTTGTGTGTTCGGCTGGCTGTGCATTTCACTTTCAGGCTGGGCAGGACCGATCGGAGGAGGACGCTCCCTCACTAGCACAGCTGCGGCTCATCGTCACATCAGTAGACAGCATAAAGCCACTACTCACCTTGACTCCTGGGCCAGACAATTGTGAACACCATGAGTGGTACATTCAGGCTTTTTGCAGCAGTTTTGAGCTCTTGTGTTCCTCTGCTAAATCTATTTCAAGTTTCGAGTAATTATGATTTCTCCTCTTTGTTCTCCAGCGTCCAGCTGTCCGCCCTTCACACCAGTCTTTGCCCTCACCGCAACACGAGTCAAGTTCTCACCCTTCACGAGCACCAGCACGGGAAAACCTCCACACGAACACCCGCACGGAAAGCCTCCACACAAGCACCGGTATGGAAACTCCCCCTCCTGCACCGCCACTGCAACCTGTGCACCCGCCTCAGATTCCCCACCTGCCTCTAAAATAAACCTGGATTCCCCTAAAATAAACCTGTTTCTCTCTTGATTCCCCGTCTCCTCTTCGTTTGGGTTCCGCACACGCACAACTGCATTTACATTGTCAGTGGTCCTATTGTTTAACCTCACAATACTATTGGATGGTAGATGTGTATCTGATATGTACAGGAGTTATTAGTGCCACGGGCTGAGTACAAGGCCACTATTGTTGTCCTGGTGTGTTTCTTCTTATTGCTACTCTTGCGTACAAAATTTCGATGGGCTACTCCTCCCACAGATTTGAGAGCACCCACACAAAGTATACATCAAAACGTGCGGCTCGATCAGGAACAGTGTGGTTACATACAGATTTACAAAAAAAACGCATTTTTCGAGACCGGTCTCGAGACCGATCTTGAGTACTACAACACTAGTTTTGAAAAAACAGCGGTTGTTTGAGGTCTTCTCCTTCTGGTCACTTCGACTGATTTGGCAATTAAACCAAGTATCTGTTGCAGCTGTGTGCTTCGTTGCCCAGCAATGCTGTAACCCTACTCCCAACCCCCCCTCCCCCTTGCTCCCTCCACACAGCAACAGCCCTTCACACAGCTGAGGATTAGGTTATTCAAAGTTTTTAGTAGGTTTGGTAATTATAAAAAAGTCATTTAAAGGTCCCGGCAGACTCCTGTGGCACTATCAAATTTTCTGCAAGGAAATTTTCTAGTTCAAATTAGAATTGAAGGTATTTATATGTGTTGCTGTTTTGACTAGCACCTTCAGTCAGACATGTAGAATTACATGTCTATTCAATTAAATTCAATTTTATTTGTATAGCGCATATTTACAACAACAAGTCATCTCATAGCGCTTCACAAAGGCAGAGACAGAAACACCCTACTATAAGAGAATTTCTCACAAAAAATACTAACAGAAAGATAGTCTTTAAGAGGTCATTATAAATATGTTCTCTGTTAAATTTTGAGTTTAGACTTTAAGTTAATAAACTAATAAATTATTTCTGCTTGCAGCACTTAAAGGTCTTTTTGCATTTGGAGTTGTATATATAAATAGATTTGACTTATCTTTTGCTTTTTACATTAGTTTTTCTGTCTGTTCATTCAGACGTCATGAACACAGATGCACAAACTCTGGTCCCATTAAGGGTCAGTTGTTCCAATATGACATAATTTCCAAGAAAACCTCACAAAAATAACTACAAAAACCCTGTATTTGTGCATGAGACCTTGTACAACAACATCCAAGAGTTGAAAACATTTGTTTCTATATTTGGGTTTTACAGGGTTAAAAACAAAATCCTTCAGACATGAAAACTGCAGTGTGATGGAGAGGAAGGACTTGCAGAGAATGAATGCAATAGAATTTTAATTGTAAATTGCTTTGATCCCCAAAACACATCATTCTTCCATTATTCACATTGCACAAAAATCAAACAATACTGCATCAGTATTTGTACTCATTTTTAGTGTGTAATTATTATTTAAGTAGGATAGACATTTTAATCCAATTAAAGGCATGTCACATTCAATATTTATTTTAATTCACTGAAGCACATTTAGCTAGTATTTGGCTTTGCGTTTTTTGGGGGGGGGTTTTGTTTTTGTTTTTTGGTTTCGTTGAAACTACATAAATGAGCAAAAGAAATTTCTAAATGAGGACCCATAGCGGGTGGTGGTTTTATACTGGCCTGCATAACATTTTAAGGTTTTTCTAATATTTTGTCTCCCTCATGTATGTTAATAAGATGTACACTGACATAATGTAATGCAGTACATAACTCAGTAGTGAACATGCCTTTTTGACAGTGTCAAGATAAATGGAAAATGCAGCAGGGTTGTTGTATTGGATTCATTACATTTCACAGGTGTGTCTTTTAAAGTGGCCTGCTTTTCTAAGTGCTCATTTCAAATCTTCTCAGTCTCCCTTCTTTTCAAAAATCTAAAAAAAAAAAAAAAAAAAACATCTCTCCCTCTCTACAAAAGAATCCAAACTGCAGCCACAAGGATTTTGACAGTTACCTCAGACTAAGAGCTCATCAGGATGACATCATCACCACCACAAATTTGTCTCTAGAATCTTCTTCTTTGAAATGAACCTTTTAATATTATTATTAGGGCCCGACCAGTGCAAGGACCCTATTGTAAGCGTTAGGTTCATTAGGGTCCGAGCACTAGCAGTGCAAGGACCCTAATAATAACTCGTAAAGCACAAAAAAGTCCATTAGCATGTTACGGTAAACCCAACAGGAAATCTGCCATGTTGGAAAGACAGCGAGCATTCCGGGCCATTTTTGCTCAAAAATGGCCATTTTTGGCCATTTTCAAAATCAAATTCCTCAGCCTCCTCAGCCTCTCAGCCTGAGCACATTTCTGCCACGGCCAACACACACCGCCGCTGCTCGCCACTACACAGGAAGTGGCTCGTAACTAGGCCGCATGTGCTCCGATCTACCCCAGACTCGACATGCCGAATCAGAGTCCCACCTGGAGGACGTTTGCGCCACATCCCAACGTGCGCGAAGGCTGACAAGCGTATGGTGAGGACCGGTCCATCGCCGCTTGCGGCTTTAATTTTTTATTGTTTTTATGACTAACACTTTTGTTTTCTTTTCCCTATGAAGTACTGTGTGCACATTGTTTTGGAAAAATGCCTTATTGATATTTTTTATTTAAATAGAATTCAAATGTGGGCTTTGCATGGCTGTTCCATAGCCATCTACTTCCCTTTTATATGACAAATTCTTGATGGATTTAATAATGTACTTAGGACAATTATCCTGTTGAAAGGTTCACTTCTAGTTCAACTTAAACTCCTGGACAGATGGCCTCACATTATGTTTAAGCACTCTTTGATATGATGCAGAATTAAGAGTTGAATCAATGACTGCAAGCTGCCTAGTCTCTAAGACAGCTGAGCTGAAAATCTGTCTTTGGTTTGTGCCAAACTCTTTGATTGTTATTGTGGACAAACAACTCTGTCTTTGATTTGCCCGTCCAGAACACATCATGCCAAAAGTCTGCCTGTATGTTCACTGGCGAACTGTAATTTTGTTCTAATTTTCTTTTTTGGCAGCAATGGCTTTTTCCTGGCAAGCCTCAACATGCAGGCCAAAAATGTGCAATAGTTTCCTGATTATAGCAATTCATGAAATAGTCACAAAACTTGATCTATTGTTTCGTGTCCTGGAACACAATTTGCCCGACTTTTTTGTGTTCCCCAGCATAAAATTAAACCCAATGCGTTTCAATTGGAATTTTGTTTTGTGTCCGGGACATGTTTTCCCCCATTAGACAGCGCATATACTGCAATGTTTTTGTCATTCTACTATCGTTTATTTGTGGTGAAATATAGGTGCTTTTTACTGTGTTTGGGCTACATGCTCGTCGTTACTTTCATTTCTCTGTAAAGGAATACAACTCTGAAAAGAAGGACACATGCAGGTAAACGGTCACCCGAACATGTGCTGTGATAGCAGCGATGGATAAGCTGACTAGTGTAACTGAGAAGCCAGCGGTGGGGAATGTATCTATAGCTTTGTGACATTTTAGCTAGCTCGTCGAGACTGGCTACATTAGCGGCTGCTGCTTCTTCTTCTATTGATTTGGCGGTTGTAATCCAACATTCAGGTGCATTACTGCCACCTACTGTACACACAAAAACATTACAGACTGTGTAGGACAGATCTCTTCTGGATGAGTGCTAATTTCCAACACTGCCAGTGTAAAAAAAACACAAAAAATAACCACAATACGATGTTCTCTTTTACACTTATTTCATATTACATGTATTCTATTTTAACAGTAGCACATTTGTCAGTACTTCAATTGGTTTATTTTAGTTTATTAATACAAAAACACAAGCCGAGTTGTAAACCCATTTATGCAAAGAAAATATATTTCAAAATATATTTAATGTCGGGCTGCAAGGTGGTGCAGTTGGTAGCACTGTTGCCTCGCAGCAAGAAGGTTGCCGGTTCGCGTCCCGGTGGGGGCACCGGAATCTTTCTGCGTGGAGTTTGCATGTTCTCCCCGTGCAGCGTGGGTTCTCTCCGGGTTCTCCGGCTTCCTCCCACACAGTCCAAAAACATGTTGAGGTTAATTGGTGATTCTAAATTGTCCGTAGGTGTGAATGTGAGTGTGCTTGGTTGTCTGTCTCTAAGTGTGGCCCTGCGATGGACTGGCGACCTGTCCAGGGTGTCCCCTGCCTTCGCCCTAAGTCGGCTGGGACAGGCTCCAGCCCCCCCGCGACCCTAATGAGGATTAAGCGGTGTATAGAAAATGGATGGATGGATATTTAATGTCAATATATTGGAATATTTAGTGTTCTGATTTATTGGTTAATTGAAAACATTTCATAAAGCTAAGATCTTTCTTGGCAGTACTACCTGATTGTGAATCACAATAAATGAAAAAAACAAAACAAATATTTGCATCTTAAAAATATATTGTAAATATATAGAATTTTATATTGTATTAATATATTTCAGTATCTTGAAAAATACATTAGGAATTGCCGCTTTTCATATCTTGAAAAATATATGAAAATATAGTTACTTTTATATTTAAATACTTGAAATAATATACTTAATATGCTTCATAATATATATGGATAAATGTATTACTTTTACATTGAAATATATGTAATAATATACTTAATAAACTTCATAATATATATGGATAAATATATTTACTTTTACACTGAAATATATGTAATAATATACCTAATACACTTCATAATATATAGATGCACATATGAGCATATATAAATAAATATATACAAAATGTAGATTGTAACATAGATGTGTATGTCTATATAAGATTAAAAAAAAAAAAAAAAAAGGTGCAGACCAATGGGTATTCAAACATCTTTAAGTGTTGAAAATAAAATGATGCTTGAGTGTTTACCAGCTTTAAACACAGTACACATCAATACATCAATACCCAAACAAGATAACAAAAATCTGTTAGCATATTTAACATCTTAATTTTGCATCAACTTTCAATCACCGTGAAAATCTGCTTATAAAAAATTGAAAATGACCAATGTCATGTTGCAAGTCACAGAAAGGGTGGCCATGGATACCAACTATCACTCACCTACGATGCAAGGTTTAGTAACCCCGATTAGATTTATAGCAATCAAAAATACCAGTTTCTTTAAAAGCATCTTTAGCGTTTGTGTCAGCTAATTAAAATCCAGAGCTTACCTGAATGCACCACCTGCAGCTCTGGGCATGTGTGAAGGTGGATAAGAAATAAGGGGAAGAAGAGAAAAAAACTCCATGCCGCCATGAAGCACGCTGTTCTCCGGTTAGCACATGTTAACAAATTTTTGTATGAACATTGTAAGAGCCGCTGTTAGCGGTGAACCACGAACAAGTACCGAGGACGTCGGAGTCGGTCGGAGGAATGTCTTCTTGACCTTTTAGAACTATCCTATTGGCGTCGTGTGAGGAACTGCTTTGTTGTGGTCCAGGACGTCATCTCTGCTCATGGATGCCTTCTGCGTGTCAGGATGCTGACAGGTGGATGTTTGCTATTCCAGGAGGGTGGTAGGAACCGAACCGAAGCAGAACCGAACTGAGAACTACTTCATTCATTTTTTTTGGTACTTTTCTTCACCTGAGACTCAGGTTGTTTTTTGTTCTTGGGCCCAAGATAAGCTATCAACTGAATGAGACTGACATTACAGGAAAACTGAAGGTTGACAACTGATGAACATTCAAAGTAAAAGGAAACCAACAACTTTAAATTGGCACGCACCTCCGACTCGGCGAAAAATTTGATAAAATGAAAAAAAACAAAAAACAAAATGGGCTCTCTAGCGCCCCCTAGTTACAAAAAAACACACTAAAACGGCTCTAGTGGCCAGTAGGAATGTCGTACAGAGATCAAACCAACACCAAAACGTTGGTCTCAATGAAACCCAAAAATCCCGCACTGACACCCCTTACCTATCTCAAACAGGAAGTCAGCAATTTGCCTTTCAAAGTAAAAAAAATGAGTGAAAACATCTTTTGGGAAAAAAAATCATCTTGTCTGACATCGTAAATGGTATCAGCTTGAAAATCGCACAGGAGACAGAGAAGGTCTTGATGAGCAAAAGTTCTGAAGGAATTTGGTGTTTCTCAAACAGTTTTCGAATGGCAAGCCGCTAAAGTTGATGACCTGTCGCAGTCTCTGCTCATAATTGTATGGCTGGCTATGGGACATGTGCAGACATGCTGTGTCAGTTGGTCATCTACACAAAAACCAAAGGTCCTACAGCTTTAAAAATGACACTGAAGGCTTTCAAACCAGATTTACCACAAAAATATGCTGTTTTTACACATATTTGGCGAAAATTGTGGCTGTGTGGGAGAGTGAAAGTGAGTAAAACGCTCAGCTCTCTCAGCCAGGGGCATGAAGAACGATGACTCATCATGACATCATCACCTGCAGCTTTAATCCTGATTGACAGCTCAGTGCAGCTGGTCATGTGACTTACTGACAGTCTGAGGCTGAGAAGAGAGAGAAAAATTGCTCCTTCAACTTAAAGCAGGTTTAACTTCTAACACCTCTGACCTATCTTAAACAGGAAGTCCACAACTGACTTTTCAAAATAAAAAAAGGCAAAATCATCCTATGAATTTAAAGCTATATATCTCTAAAATGGTAGCAGATAGCAACACTATGAAAACTGCCTGTTAGTAGGTCAAAGTCTAGTGAAAGGGAATAAATTATCAAAATGGAGGTCAGATGGGCATGAGGTTGCAATACAGACCAAGGACCCGACAAACGCTGCTTGCAGCTATAATTTTTAATTTTTTTCCCCCTATAACAAACTGCACATTTTCTAATTTTGGGGGGATATTGAAATATTTTATTTTCACTTTACATCCATTTTGGTCTCCCCCTTCGAACTGCTACCTTGTCGTGGTGGGGGAGTTTGTGCGCCCGAATGATCCTAGAAGCTATGTTGTCCGGGGCTTCATGCCCCTGGTAGGGTCACCCATGGCAAACAGGTTCTAGGTGACGGGACAGACAAAGGGCAGTTCCAAAACCCCCATGATGAGTAAAAAACCAAGGACCGCGACGTCGCCCGGTATGGCGCAGCTGGGGCCCCACCCTGGAGCCAGGCCTGGGGTTGGGGCTCGTATGCAAGCGCCTGGTGGTCGGGTCTTTGCCCACGGGGCCCGGCCAGGCTCAGCCCGAAAGGACGACGTGGGCCCGCCCTCCTGTGGACTCAGCACCCACAGAGGAAGTCATAGGGGTCGGGTGCAGAAAGGACTGGGTGGTGGTCGAGGGGGGCTGCCTCGACGGCCTGGTCCGCATACACAGTCTCTGGTTGTTGGGACGTGGAACGTCACCTCGCTAGGAGGGAAGGAGCCTGAGCTTGTGCGGTAGGTTGAGCAATATCGGCCAGATATAGTCGGCCTCACCTCCATGCACAGCCTGGGCTCTGGAACCCAACTCCTGGAGAGAGGCTGGACGCTCCATTTCTCTGACATTGCCCGCGGGGAGAGACGGTGGGCTGGAGTGGGCCTGCTTATTGCCCCCCAGCTTAGCTGCCACCTGTTGGAGTTCACCCCAGTGAAGAGGGTCGCGTCCCTACGCCTTCGGGTTGGGGACAGGTCTCTCACTGTTGTCTCGGCCTACGGGTCCAACAGCAGTGCAGAGTACCCGGCCTTCTTGGAGTCCCTAGGAGGGGTATTAGATAGTGCCCCGACTGGGGACGCCTTTGTTCTACTGGGGGACTTCAATGCCCACGTGGGCAACGACAGTGAGACTTGGAGAGGGGTGATCGGGAGGAACGGCCTCTCCGATCTGAATCCGAGTGGTATTTTGTTGTTGGACTTCTGTGCTCGTCACAGTTTGTCCATCACAAACACCATGTTCGAGCACAAGGGTGTCCACATGTGCACGTGGCAACAGGAAACCCTTGGCCGGAGGTCGATGATCGACTTTGTAGTTGTATCATCAGACCTCTGGCCGCGTGTTTCGGACACTCTGGTAAAGAGAGGGGCCGAGCTGTCCACCGATCACCACCTGGTGGTGAGTTGGATCCGCTGGCAGGGGAAGAAGCTGGTCAGACCTGGCAGGCCTAAGTGTATCGTGAGGGTCTGTTGGGAACGTCTGGTGGAACCCTCTGTCAGCAGGGTTTTCAACTCCCACCTCCGGGAGAGCTTCTCCCAGATTCTGAGGGAGGCTGGAGACATGGAGGCTGAGTGGTCCATGTTCTCCTCCTCCATTGTCCGCTCGTAGTTGTGGTCGTAAGGTCTCTGTTGCCTGTCGCGGCAGCAATCCTCGAACCCGGTGGTGGCAGCCGGATGTAAGGAATGCCGTCAAGCTGATTTATTCCAAGATGGCGCCGCAGATGGCAGCCTTGGCACTGTGCTCCCTAGGAATTTGTTTGTTTTTGTTTAATTTCTCTGCATGTGGTCTGAGTCCGTTAAGCTACAGCAGAGAGCAGCTGCTCAACATCAGAGAGTCCTCTCCGGACACTTTTCCTGCTCTTTGCTCAAGTCCAGAGAGTTTTATTGAGATTTTAGTCGGAGGGGCAGCAGCTCTGTATGGGACGTGGAGAAGACACAGACAGGGCAAGCGGGCCGGCGCGCTCGTTAAAAGTCGTAAGCGCGGCCTCCGAACACCGCTCCCATCCATCCACCTGGCGAACCTCCGCTCCCTGCCCAACAAAATGGACGAGCTGCTTCTCCTCCTGAACGGATCCAATAAGGACTTCTCTCGTTCGGCGGCCCTTTGCTTCACTGAAACCTGGCTCAGTGAAGCCGTACCTGACGCCAGACTTCACCTGCCCGGCTTCTCTCTCCACCGTGCGGACCGCGTCACGGAGCAATCGGGGAAATCAAAGGGCGGTGGAATATGCTTCTACATTAACGAAGGTTGGTGCACATCTGTCGCAGTCCTGTCTAGACACTGCAGCCCAAATCTGGAGTCATTTTTCATCAACTGCAAGCCGTTTTATTTGCCGCGGGAGTTTTCCTCCTACATCATGCTCAGAGTTTACATCGCCCCCCAGGCCAATGTGAACGCAGCGCTGCAAACTCTCGCAGAACAACTAAACGGCTTTGAACAGAAACACCCAGACTCGCTTTTTATTGTCATGGGGGACTTTAACACAGCGAGGTTGAACCAAGAACTACCAAAATACAAACCGCACATTAGCTGTCCCATCAGAGACAGCAACACACTGGACCACTGCTACACTGTTATTAAAGGAGCATACCACTCTGTTCCCCGGGCGGCTCTAGGACACTCTGACCACTGTCTGGTCCACCTCATCCCCACATACAGGCAGAAACTAAAATCTGCAAAGCCTGTTGTCAGAACTGTGAGGAAATGGACCACCGAGGCAAAGCAGGAACTATAAGCCTGTTTTGACTGTACAGACTGGAGTGTTTTTGAAGCTGCCAACAAGAACCTGGATGACTTGACAGACACTGTGACTGCATACATCAGTTTCTGTGAGGACGTGTGTGTGCCAACCAGAACCTTCAGGTCCTTCAATAACAACAAACCATGGTTCACCAGCAAACTGCGGCAGCTCCGTCACGCCATGGAGGAGGCTTACAGGAGTGGGGACATAGACCTGTTTAAGAAGGCCAGAAATGCACTGAGCAAAGAGATCAGAGTGGCTAAGAAGAGCTACTCTGAGAAGCTGAAGAACCAGTTCTCAGCTAACGACCCTGCTTCAGTGTGGAGAGGCCTTCAACACGTCATCAGCTACAGGAGACCATCCCCCCCTGCTGAGGCTAACAGAGACCTG
>NW_007577823.1:40670-60743 GCF_000690725.1 Stegastes partitus
TTTTATGGACAGAATTTCTCGGTGCAGCCAGGGGGAGGAAGGGGTTCAGTTTGGGAACCACAGAATCTCATCTCTGCTGTTTGCAGATGATGTTGTTCTGTTGGCTTCATCAAATCAGGAACTTCAGCGTGCACTGGGGTGGTTTGCAGCCGAGTGGGGCGAGCGGGATGAGGATCAGCACCTCCAAATCCGAGGCCATGGTTCTCGACCGGAAAAAGGTGGCTTGCCCTCTTGACAGTCGGTCTCAAGTAGAGGAGTTCAAGTGTCTTGGGGTCTTGTTCACGAGTGAGGGGCGGATGGAGCATGAGCTTGACAGACGGATCGGTGCAGCGTCTGCAGTATTGCGGTCACTGTACCGGACCATCGTGGTGAAGAGAGAGCTGAGCAAGGGAGCAAAGCTTTTGATTTACCGGTCAATCAACGTTCCTACTCTCACGTATGGTCATGAGATCTGGGTAATGACCGAAAGAGCGAGATTGCGGATACAAGCGGCTGAAATGAGTTTCTTCCGCAGGGTGGCTGGGCGCTCCCTTAGAGATAGGGTGAGGAGCTCAGTCACACGGGAGGATCTCGGAGTAGAGCCGCTGCTCCTCAACATCGAAAGGAGCCAGTTGAGGTGGCTCGGGCATCTTTTCCGGATGCCTCCTGGACGCCTCCCTGGGGAGGTGTTCCGGGCGCGTCCCACAGGGAGGAGACCTCGGGGAAGACCCAGGACACGCTGGAGGGATTATGTCTCCCACCTGGCCTGGGAACGCCTAGGGGTACCCCTGGAAGAGCTGGAGGAAGTGTGTGCAGATCGGGAAGTCTGGCTCCGGATAAGTGGGAGAAGATGGATGGATGGATGGATCCATTTTGGTTGTTTAAAATATTTTGTTTTGGTATAGTTGAGTTTGTTTATATTGCAAAAAGATATTACTGATTTTTGTGAGAGATGTAACATTAAAAAAGGGTAAATGGAACTGAACGTTATATTTATATAAAGATCATTTACTGTTCATAAGTCTGTTGTCCCGTGTGTTGTGTGGGTCGGAGGTCTTTTTGCACTCTATTATAGAACTGCTACTGCCGATCTTTTTCCCAAACCTAGTAGATCATTGAGCTTTAATCTGAATAAATATGTATTTATTCTGAACTGTAACATCCTAGGTCTAAGATATTTGATACAAGCCTAGATTTAGATATCGTAGACATTATACCCAGGGTCAGCAGTATCTCTTTTATAAGAGAAAAGAACACAGGTCCAGGTTACATAAACAATAAAACAGACAGAAACACCCGTAGTATAATGGACAGACACCAGACTGTGTCTGACGATGTGAAATTCAAGACAAATCATTTTCCTCCTAATGCATTAATTTATTCTATCTCAAATGATGTGCACATGTATGAACTGAATCTAAAATAAAGAATCTGTAATTATTATTTAATCTATAATAGATCCTTACCTTTAACGACCATGTTGCGCAGTCTGGTGTTTTTCTTCTGTAAAGCCCTGACCTGGTTCTGGAGCACTCTGATATGGTCAGCATTTTCAGTGATTGAAGATTCCCCTTGACTCTGGACTCCTGGTGTAAGTTGGTTGTCTTCAGAAAGAATTTCTTCCTCAACCCGTCTCTGAGCTGCAAGTTTGGGCTTCTTCTATAGAGTACAGATATTTAAACTTTTAACTATGGATTAACCACTGGGCTTGACAAATATATTTGAGGTAATTTTAATTCCTAATGTACTAAAAGGTAATCATGAAACAAAACTATTTGGAAAAAAAAACAAAAAAAACACACAAAAAAAAACATTGTTGAGACTGCGAGAGGCCAATCAACTTTTACACTACAAGAGGCATTATAAACTACCTCTATGCAGACACCGGATGTCCTTTAATCATTCAGAGAGACTGGTTTTCATCATGCCCAAGATAGACTGCTGTACCACGATGACGGATAAAAAAACAAGGAGAAATAACAAGATGAGACTAACTATTGATTGAGCCGTGCAATTAGGCATCTGGAAAGGATTTCGTAATTAGGAGGGAGTGAGTAATGTGCACATTAGAAGTACGGAGAAAGAAAAGAAATTAAACGAGGCTGGGTTATTTTGACTGTACACTGATGTGAACGCCACTTTGTTGTGCTGTTATTTGTCTTCAGAGGTGTGTGGAGCCTGCACTGTGGAAGAAGCCTAATGAGGATCCTTTGGGATACAGGTCTGTTCTTTTGTCTATTCAGCAGTGTTGTCCAGGAGAGCATATCTAAGCAGACAAATACTGGCAAGATTTGCCATGAAATCTGGAGTGAATTGGTCCTCAGTGACCATCACAACACATTTCAAACAGCAGCTGAAAGTACAAACATGTCCAGTTTTCTATTTGTTAGTGGAAGAGACACCAAAACACACATGCAGATGAAACACAAACCACCAAAGTGCAGCTGGACATAAGAATATAATAAGGGAATGTAAAGTTTTTTGGTCAGCCCCCTAGAGTTACGTAATGACATTAAAAGATATTAAGGAAGCTCTGCTGCTGAGAGTGGGTGTGGATGTAAGGACAGGTGAATGAGAAATACTGTAATGTAAAGAGTTTTGTAGAAACACTAAGGTTCAAAGGTGCTGTAAAAATGCAGATCATTTACCACCAGGTTTCCTGAAACTCGAATGACGGTTCAGTCTTCCACTCGTATTTGATTCTAGCAAGTGGAAGGGGGCTCAGATCAAAGAATGCAGTCGAGTAACTCTGATGTCAGTCCTGTCAGGTTTTCTGGTTCCTGTAAGATATTTGACAAGTCCTCAGGGGACAATTGAAGGAACGTAGCGCAATGGTCCTTATCAAAAGTGGGACCCTGGTGTTAGTGGAAATAAGCTATTTGGAGGCATGTTATATTTACAAGTTAGAATGTCAAATTTAGCAAAGATGCCATGTACAATCAGGTCTCTGAATAATATGGTACCTTTGTTATTCTGAAGCATGTAGGCAGAGTTGAGTTTGGATGAAATGTTTATTACATAGCTGAATAATCTAAAGGCTTTGCTCAACTGTGTCTTTACTTTCAATGATAATAAAACCATTTGAAGAACAGTTTTCTGCTGAGACCCTGTTAAAGCTGCAAGTGAGGATATGCAACAGGACAAGGATTCAATTTTTTATCAGTCCAACTCTTAAGGCCAACTGGGTATCTTTTGTGTATTTGCTGCCTGTAGTAAAATATGAATATTGGCAAGCTAAGCCCATCGTCTATTCTTGCTGAATGTAGATGTTTGTTTTTGTTTTTTTTCTATTCATCAACACTTTGTCTGACCAGACAAGTGGAAAAAATAATTTTATTGAGCTGCAGGAATAATAATTTTGTGAGGAAACAGAAGGAGCTGGGAAAAACAAACTTTGGCAATACTTTAATTTTTTATAGTTTGCACTCTGACAGACAGTGATAATTTGGATAATTTTTTTGAATTCTACTCTGACTTTTTTTTTTTTTTTTTTTTTTTTAATGTAACACCAAAAATGCATGGATAATGTTTATCTCTGGATAAGTGAAACCTTTGGGTGAGAGGTGAAATGATATTTGCCAGTATATGAGCTATTGGCTGAAGAATTTATTGGGAAAGACGCTTTTTTGATTTTGTAACCTGAAAAAGCTCAGAAATTATTCAGAATTTTAGTCATCTTTTTTTGCACACCTAGTCTAGTCTGTGATGTAAAGTGAGAGGTCATCTGCATACAAGGAAACTTGATGCTCCATATTTCCCCATTGCATATCTGGCAGATATGTTGAGGTTTTCAACATTATGGCTAAAGGTTCAATAACTAATGTGAACTGCAATGGTGGCACCGGATAGCCTTGGGGTTCCCTGGTATAGAAGGGAGTGTGCTGAATTCTCACTATTTGTTTAAACAGGCTGAGTGTATGGATACAGAAGGTGGACCCAGAAGATATATATATTTTTTTACCAACCTAAATTTTTCTAGATTTTTTAAGCAAATGTCCCAATTGGACTCTGTCAAAAGCTTTTACAATGTGTAGGAAAGTACTACTTTAGACATTGTAGTTGTAGATGGAGTGAAAATTATATCAAGCAGATGCCATATAATTCAGACCAGATGTCTTCCTCTAATGAGGACTGTTTGGTTTTCAGAAATGATTGAAGGGAAATATGTTTCTAATCATCTTGCTAAAGGTATTGGAAGTATTTTAAGATTGAATTTTTAAAGTGAAATAGGTCTGTTGGAGCTGGATTCTGTGCTTTGCTGGATTTTTGTCCTTTTGAAAAATGAAGAAAAATGATGCTTTCAGTTAAAATTTCTGGCAGAGTTGCTGTGGATAGTAAATTGTTAAGCATATCTAGTAGCAATGAAGATAATTGATTTGAAAACATTTCAGACAACTCAGAGCCATTTGGTCCCAATGTCGTGCTGTTGCTTATTTCCTCATTGCTATCATCTATTTTCGCCTAATATACTAGTCAGTCTGAGCTTGCATTTCTTTGTTATCAGTTGTTTCAATATAACTTGAGAATGTACTTTTGGAAGATCTTGGTGTACCGAGTTTAGAGAAGTATGATTTAAAAGTGGCACTGAATTTCCACAAAGTTGGTTTGTTTAGCCATAGATCTAAAGATTGTATCATGATGCTGAATGACGTTTGATTTAAAGGCCAGCAGGTAGCTGTCTTTGTTGGAATATTTGTGCATATGAGTGTTTTACTTTGTACAAGAGCTCCCCAAAGTAGTAATCAGATTAGTCTTGTTTAATTTGTTATAGGGTATAAATTCCTCAGTTATTTGTATTATTCAAGTACAAAACTCACAATCAGATAGCAAGTATATAGGGTCTCTGATGTGAGGCTGATGGACAATCATCTTTAGTGATACAGCTGAGTGTTCATAACACAGTTTAAGTCTCCCCCAGGTATTAAATGTGTGTCTACGTTTTGGATAGAGGATGAAAGTAGAGTCATAAATTTGGCATCATCAAAATAACGGCCACATAGTAATATAGCTGGTATAAAAGCCTGCTTGAAGCAATGATGAACCACCCCTTGCAATAAAAGGGACTATTTTTTTCCAGGTGTAAGCTGAAGTTTATTAGAAATCAAATTTGATGCTCCTCAGGTCTTTTGTGTTAAATAATGGATAGAATACCTGTCCCACCCATGTGCACCTAAGCCATGAGTAAGTGAGTTTCCTACAGGAAAACAGTAGTGGCCTGATGGATCTTGATTTGCTGGAAGACCTTTGCCCTTTTGATAAGTCTCTAAAAAACCTATACAATCAGACCTAGTCTCTGATCAGGTGGCTTTCTATGCATTTGAAATCAGACGGACTTGTAACTAACTAACCCGTAACTTACAATCAAGGATAGGGACTAGGGCGGCTCAGGTGGTAGAGCGGGTTGTCCACTGATCACAATGTTGGGGGTTAAATTGTCCATCCACATGGACCCACTGAGCCCAATGCTGAGCCTGGCAGGCAAATGTTAAGGCAAAAAAGCATGATATAAATGCATTGACCATAAACTAGTCAGATATGTCAGTGGCATTTCTGGGAGTTGGAAAGGTTGGTAACCCTACTGTCTAGATCTTATTCACTTATTCATTTACTGCATTGTATGAGAACTGCAAATATTACATTTAATTTGAAATATCATTTTATTCGTAATGTAAGATCCCATCTTCTTTGGCGCTGTTGCCTTGTTAAGCACATCCATCCATCCATTTTCTATACACCGCTTAATCCTCAGTAGGGTCGCGGGGGGGCTGGAGCCTATCCCAGCCGACTTAGGGCGAAGGCAGGGGACACCCTGGACAGGTCGCCAGCTATTGTTTAATTGCTGCAATGAGATGAGGTTATTATCGTGCTAACAGAGATAATAATGAAAAACGTGGACGTTATCTCTCAATGTGGCAATCTTCCACATTGCCTATTCCATATATACGCAATTTACTATTTAATTTCTTTCCATGACTTCTTTTTTTAAAATTACTCTTTCAATTAGTTAAAGATATTTTTCAGATTTTGTAAAGAAACATCAACAGCACAGTGGTGGACCTGAGTTTTTATGCAACCTTACTGGTTGATCTAGCTCTTGTCATGAAACAAGGTTGAAACAGGAAAGAAAGCCAAAGTAGGAAACATTCTAGAAGCTCTTTAAGTGATTTGACTGCAAATTACATTGTGTTAAAACGTTCACAATGGCAATGCAAACATTCTGACGCTTCAATATTACTTTGGCTAAAATGTGCTGATTAGTTTTAAACTCAAAGTAAAACTGAGGCTGATGAGAATGTTGTCAGATCACATTCATTAGTATCGGACAAATTAAAATGAAAAGTTGCTGAATCACTAAATTTTATTCTGAATTAATGTTTGAATTAAATTTGATGTCAATCCAGTTGATTTTATAATATTATTATATATAATATTTCTATCTGCAGTGGTATGAAGGTTGCATGATGTACGAGTAAATTAATGTTTCTCTAAAAAACTGGTGTAAATGAAGTAAAGTACATGTAACTGGGTGATCAGCATTTCTGAGCACATTCATGTACCTCCCAAGATAAGCTCTTTTCCATTGTGAGCCCTGGTTTAACCTGGTTCAAAGGGAAGACAGGGGGATAAGGTCCACATTTTCACAGCCTCATACGTTTGTGATATATGTGACCTCAGGGTCACACATTCACATCCCCCTCACTGTTCGCAGCAACCAACAGTTTGGCTGATTTTCCTTCGACAGAAATGTAACTGCATTGATTTTTAATACAGACAGAGCGCCAGCTGGTCCCATAGAAGACATCACAGCCCCAGCAGTGGCAAAGAGCCAAGTGGGCGTAGACGAGAGGGACTGAGAGCTCTGATAGCCAGTCCCCAGAAGAAACAGAAACTCTTTCACAGATGCTGATAATGTATGTCTGGTGAGTTGGCTGCCCAGACACTGTAATACATAGTTAGGAGGACTGAAGAGACACTTCGAATCAAGTCGGTATTAAAGATGAATGTCCTGCTTGCTCTGACCTCATTTAAAGATTAAAGATTTTCACTAAGTAAGAAAGTGCCCTAAAATCTCTAATGCGATTACAGGATATGAGACGATGTGGGTCCATTCACATGCTGCGATCACTTAAAGCCATAATTACTCTGTCTGCTGCCAGCAGAGGCCGATCCATACTTACAGAATTTTTCCATGTCCATTTCCACAAACATATCAATTCACAGACTGAGAAATATTTGCAACATATCAAAGTGAAGCACCTCCATTTTAAGTCCTGGGCCTTGAAGTGTAGCTGCATAGAGGGAAATCCACAAAAATCTCCTGAAGCCTGCATTTGTTATAGGACCCTCTCAGACCATTTCACCTTTTGTACACCTTGTATTGCAAATTTTAATTGAATAAAACGGAGCTTTTCTCACCCATTAACACTCGATTACCCATACTGACAAAGTGAAAACTTTATTTTCAGAAATGTTTGCAAATGTAATAAAAATCAAGAACTGAAATGTCAGATTTTCTTACAAATTCAATAATCCTTGACGTCTCCAGAGCTTAATCAGAGGTCACCTGTGGCAAACTGAATTGACTGGCCAGAGCTCAGAAAGGAGAAGATAATGTAGCAGTTGCAGGGATGCGGTGATAAATTTGATAATGATGTGCCAAATTGGCCCTTTGAAAGTTGGATCAGTCTGCTGGTGCAGGTCCAGAAAGCAAACAAACAGAGTGGATTGGCCTAGTCAGCTGTGGGGAAACTCTTAAGCGAAGATTAAACAAAAATGAAGCAGAAACAAGCTTTTGGTCCATACTAGTTAAAAAGGCCAACGAAAACAATGCCACATGCCTGGTTTGTAAATTTGTATTCTTCAATGCCAATCTGAGATGACCACCAAATGTAAGCACTAAGGTAAGCAATTGCCATTACGAGTAACCTTGGTCTTTAAGTTTTATTTATTTATTTTAAATTGTAATTGCCCCTCAGTACCAGCTTAGCTTTGATTTTAGTTTTACCATAAAGAACGATTTGATATGCAACACACTGTGACCGTATAAACTAAGGCAATCCATTACAGGCAAAGTGGAAGTGAACCAGCAGCACTCACCACTGTCCCAAAAACATCTGCTCTGTCAGCACACCTAAGGCAACACAAGCCTCTGAAATACATTTGCGTCATTACAGGTTTTTGTGTATACGTTTGCATATCTGATGTGTATTAAAACGTGCATCTATGTGTTTATTGCTTAAAAAGAACTGTTTCTTCTGTGGTTGCAGATTTATACCTAGAGAGGGAGTTCAAATGAATGTGTTAGTCTCCTGTGACTGATGCAAAGAATAGAGCTGCTGATGGTCCGACAGCAACCGAGAGTGCGTGAAATAGAAGCACCAGCATTATGCAAGGATGGACCGAACTCCGGGTGGCTGCTTGATGCGCATGGACATGGATATCAAGCCTTGACCTGTCCATTCCTTCACACTATATGCTGCTCCACAACATGCCTGTCCTATATAGAAACCCATGTGCTAGTCTTTCATTATTCCCTCCTCTACATGCTGAGGTTAATGGTGACAATGTGAGAAATGACAAAGGGAATAACTGTCAGATTTGCATCACCTTCTTTGTATTGTGGGTTTTTAATAGAACATCATGGCTGTAGGAAATATCTCTTCTGCATGTTTTTGGTCATAATTTATATCTGACAGTAGTTTGTTTTAATTTGTATCCTAAATTGATCTGGTCGTTTCACTTTTATGTAAACTGATTTCATACCTGTAGTTAAAGAGACAATATGAAGCTGAACTCTGCATTAACCCATTAAGACCTGATGCAACACATGCATGTACCTGTGTGTGTGTTTAGAGGGCACCTTTCACCATAATGGGTTAATACATGATCTTATTATTTTAACAGGATATGGATGTGAGGATCCTAGACTTTTGTTTCACTGGGTTTTTGGGTTTTTGTCTGTCTTTGGGTTTTGGTGGGTGTGTCTTTGTTTCACTGCAGGCTGGGCGGAGCCGATCAGGAGAGATCGCTGGCAGCTGTGGCTCATCAGCTGTGCCCGGCTTAAATACTGGCGTCTCACAGAAGACCGACGCCAGAGGATTGTGATACCTACCACGGGGTACAGTCAGGCCACGAGCTGCTACACCGCGCTGAGCATGTCCAGCATTCTGAATGTTCTCTAGTCTTGAGTTAATGGTATGTTTCTCTGCCTGTCTCCAGTTCTCCTCCTCGGCTCCAGCACTCGGCACACCTCCAAGCTCTCCAGCGTTTTGTCACCCACGGGATTTCACGACCACGGACACCTTCACCGGGAGACCATTCACGAGAGCACCCCCCCACGAGCACCGAACCCTGAGCACCGGACCCCTGCGCACCACCCCGGTTTCCCTCGTCACGGCTCCCTCTCTGCACCGGGAAAACCCCCACGGACCAAGACACTCTGAGGCACCGGCTCTTCGTGCACCACCCTCGGGACCCCCCTTCCTTGGATCACGACCCCAAAGACTTCACTCCACCACCCTCCTTCAATAAATCCTGTTTCCTTTAACCCTTCACCCCGTCTCCCTTTTCGTTTGGGTTCACCCGCACTATCACCGAGCACGAGTCGCCACAATGGAAAAAATGTTAAAGCAGGTGTAGATGCATAAAGAGCACACTGTAATTAGAATGCAAAATGCTATGGCAATTGATTGGGGGTATATCTGCCCAACAAGATCTCCACAAAGTTGTATTGCTATACAACTAAAGTGCATTCTCATTTACCTTTTGCAAGAAATGGAATTGTATTTCTTCATCCATTCATGTAGTGGTGAAGGCCTGCTGTTTGAAAAAGCCTCAAAGTCCAAATAAAGAGCTATGAAGGAGGCTGGATAGTCCCAAGAGACCAGGCTATTTGGTTAGGTGTAGGGGAACATGATTTGACTCTGATAATGATAATAAGAATGTCTTGTTTCAAATCCTCACCGTTAATATACTGCACATAAACTACGAGCACAGATTCGTCTGACACTGGTTGTTTCATCTATCTGAATGGCAAAGGGAATATTCCTGAGCTTTTGGTGCAGCTGGTTTTGACAACTCCAGCCATTCATATATCATTTCTGTCCATAACAGTGTTGTCAGAGAGGGGAAGGGTTTCAACTTTTTCTACAACCTGTGGGCCACATAGCTTCTCTACAATTTTTAGGCATGCAGGTTTGATGAGCTGCTCTCTGATATTGTGTGGCTTTTTAGCCATGGCAATTAAAAGCGAACATTCAAATGACGCCTCTGAGAAAATCACTGCCTGCTTTTTCGAATACTTTTCTGATGTCTCCGGATCTTCTTGACAGTGCCAGCTGTTTTTTTCTCTGAAAAAAATCCTGACCTTCATTCATAGTCGCTGGATGTTTTGTTTCTGAGTGCTGAGTTTCTGGTTCCAGAACAGTGGATTTGAGTTACTTTAATCAGCTCAGAGTAGTTTCACCTGTAGTTAAGCAGGTACACCACAACTACAAAAAGCCGGCATTAATGGTTCCCCAATTCGACGAGTCACCACGGCAACGGGGAAGACGAGGCCTGTGTTTTTCACCCCACTAGAATTGGAAAAGTTAATATGCTCGTACGGCGAGTTTGAACCCGATTTTTAAAACAAGTGCAACACTGTTGCAGCTGCAGAAGAGAGGTCGATGGCATGGGAGAACATTGCTGCTCGGGTCAATGTGTAGCACCCCAGCACCCATAATTTTACACTTTGACGGTTTTAACAACTTAGGATACTGGGGTGTTTGGGTTCGTACTACTAAGGTAGTTACCCTAAGGTTTACCTGATGTGAATTTGACTTACCTTGTTCTGACACTTCAAACTAAACCTGACAGGTTTATGTCCAGTGAAGCCAACAAAAGTGGGTAAAAACCGTTTCAGGGCGAGGCACACTTTTCTGACCACCCTGCATCCAGTTGCCTTACTCAGGTGCTCTGTATCTCTGACATTGTACAAAATAACTTCCATTTGAAACGAAATGCAGCACAACACACAATATCTGCTGGGATGTGAGAGCATGACTACGATTGATAATGTTGCACATGTAAGGACGGATTAGGTTGTATGTAGATGATGGACTGTGATGTGAAACGGTACCACTCAAAAAGATAACTGTCTGGAAAATGCTAGAACATCTATGTGTGGTCTGATAACCATCTCGTGACGTGTATTTAATTCTCTGCACAGTAATGATGCACTTTCATCCACGTCCTTTTGTTAACGATCGTTAACAAAAGGACATGCCATGTTAGTGAAAAACGTCGCCACCTACTGTGCCTCATGGACTTTTAATGTAGCATACTGACGCTAATTTTTAAAAAATAATTTTTGGCAGACGGCAGAACTAGGCTACGCCAAAATTTGCCTGCTGACTGAATGAATGAGGAAATCAAATAGCGTGTGGCTGTAAGAGGGCGGAGACAGAGAGAAACTCGAGGTTCATTGAGAAAAACCTGGTCCCGGCCAAGTTAGGTTTATAGAGTCTGTTACTAAGGTAACTGAACGAGGCTTTAAGTTATCTCTCTCTGTGAAACAGGCTAGAACAGGGGTCGGCAACCTTAAACACTCAAAGAGCCATTTGGACCTGTTTCCCACGGAAAAGAAAACACTGGGAGCCACAAAACCCCTTTGAAGTCTAAAAAAAACTGCATATATCGTTTTTACCTTTATGCTATGTATTTAAAAAAACAAAACAAAACTAGTTTTATGAAATCAATAAACTGCTACAGAGAAAATGAAATTTTATTTCTGCAACAAAAACATTTTTTTAAAACTCCAACAAAAAAAAGACGCTGGGTTGAAGGTTACCTTTAAATAAAATACTAAATATCTATTTGAATTACCCTTGTATTTATGAAATAAAAAGCCGATCATAAATTATCCACCTGCAGCAAACTAAAAGCCTGTGAGCGCTTTGGAACAGGAGGAGCTCATGGCACCACTGCTGCTTGTTGGGGACAGTAACTGCAGAACGATACGTGTTTCCATGTCAGAGTCTCCAAAACACCAGAAAAGTCTCCAATAACACCAGAAAGAGTAGCGAGATTTGTTGCTAGTCGCTTAAGCCCAAAAAAAAAAAAAAAAAAAATCGCCAAGAGGATTTGGAAAGTTGCCAGATTTAGCGAGAACGTCATCATGGTGGCAACACTGCACATGCCGGCGAGTGTCGCACATCGGCGCTTATGACGCATATTTTGAGCAAGTTCACAAAAATCTTCAAATTTGGAATTACATTTTAAAAACTAGCGAGCTAGAATAAAATACATTTAAGTTAAAATACTCACTATTTATTTTTCCAAAGCCACAAAGAGCCACAGTAGACGTACGAAAGAGTCGCATGCGGCCCCGGAGCCGCAGGTTGCCGACCCCTGGGCTACAATTACCCCTCTTTCTTTGGTTTGAGTTACCTCCCTTTGTGAAACGGAAGACTCAGAGTTTCCCTCATCTCAGGGTTAACAGACTCAGAGTTTTCACTAAACCTGCTTTGTGAAATGGACCCCAGGTCCAGATGATATCTGTAACGTTCCCATGCATAGCTGCAGCTAACATACATCTTTGGGTGATCTGATTACAAGTGGACATCTCTAAATGTAGGTGGGAATGCATCCAAGATGCACTGAGATCCAGACAACATTTGGATGTTGTCTGGAGAAAATATTGTCCATTCCTGGTGCAAATGTGTCCTGAACTACACTGAAGACTTGAATACCAAACTGGCATCTTCTCCATAAGCAGAAGTATGTACTTATCCACATGATTAAATAAAAATAAAATAAAGTAGTGTTTTCTTCTTATTTTTTTTAATTATATGGCAGACTCGGCAAAGGGCAGATAGGTGTTTTTGTAAAGCAATTTATTGCTTTGTGGCATAGTCAAGGCAAAAAAAAAAGATGATAAAACTGCAAACAAAACAGGACTGTTGGGTGTTGCTAAATCAATGAACCAAATAAAACCAAACAAGGGCTAACAGAGTTGTAAACTTACTGTGATAAAAGAAAACTACTAAACTCCTTACCCAAACTTAAAGACAGCATAGGAACACCACGGCTCCTAATATGACTAACAAAGTCATTAACAAATGGCTGCAAGTGTACAGAAATAGCTAGCAAATGAGTGAACACATACAAGCTCAGAGTTACTCGTAACTGCATTTGGTGACTACAGAAACACAGGACGACAAGTACAACATAATTCATACCTGTTTGGAGTTAAATATTCACATCAACACAAGACAATGAGAGGCACATAAGCAAGCTGCCAATGACAGTTTAACTCCAGCTTTATATCCTGGTGTGGGAATTGCAATCTGATTGGAGGGGAGAACTGGGTGTTGTCCAATCAGGTGGCGCAGTAGTGGGGGTTGAAGGCTGGAGTGCAGCACAGTGGGGCATTACAATGCAATTTGATAGCATTTCTAGTGTGAAGTGTATATTTTAGTTTGTCTTTGTTCATTGAATAAATCTCATCTTTAGTTTGCTAGTTATTCGATTCTTTTAGGTCCTACCTAAAAGAATCAGTATCAGTGATACTCTGGCTGCCTTAGACACAGCTATACAGACTGGACATTGTCTTTGCTGGAGACTTGACACATTTGACTCCTGTTTTGTGCCGTCTGCCATCAAGTGGGGTTCATCTAGAGTTGTCACGATGTTAAAATTTTAAACTCGACTTCAATACTGGGCTGCAAGGTGGTGCAGTTCGTTAGCATTATTGCCTCGCAGCAAGAAGGTTGCCGGTTCACATCCCAGTGGGGGTGGAGTTTGCATGTTCTCCCCGTGCAGCATGGGTTCCCCAGCTTCCTCCCACAAGTCCAAAAACATGTTGAAGTTAATTGGTGATTCTAAATTGAGTGAATGTGAGTGTGCTTGGCTGTCTGTCTCTAATTGTAGCCCTGCGATAGACTGGCGACTTGTCCAGGGTGTCCCCCTGCTTTTACATTTAATGTGAGATGAAATCATTTATCAGACTGTTAGACCCGATTCTTTAGTTGGAAGCCCAAGAACAAGCCGGAGAAATCTTCAGTTCTCAGTTGCAGAATTTATTTATTTCAGTCACAGGTAAAGTGAGGCAGCGCTGGAATTCAGAGGGACAGAGAGGAATCTCATGTCCAACTGAACTGAGGTTTTTCGGTTCCAGGTTCCAGATATCTTCTTGGTCTGTGGACGTATGTGTCGTAGTACACTTTTTATAGTATTTACAAACCTGTTTCATGTCGTCGTAGAGGTTGGGGTGTCTGTCTTTCAGATGTCGTGTTACGTTACTTGACTTGGTGGCTATCGCCTTGAAGCACTGCTGGATACAGGCCAGTCAAAGTTCGTCGCTCTCCCGACTCGTTGGTCGTGGACCCAGAGTATTTCCAGACTGTTTGCTTTTTTATTTTCAGCTATGGACCAGCCCCACTGGTCAGACGACGCTGTTTCCTTCTAAGCTGGGGCTTCTTCTTCTACTGATTCCCGTCAGGCTGCTGTCCCCAGCACCACCCTTGGCTCTGGAGGGGACACATTTGTCGGCGTCAACTGAAGGAAGTTGCAAGAGACGGAAAAGTATTGATACCATGGGAAGTGAATATCACTGCTCGATACCAGCTTTAGTATCGATTTAGTATCGAGGTATCGATATTTTTGACAACCCTAGGTTCATCCCATTTCATATTGCTACCAGTCAGCAATAAACACAAGCTAAATGCTACCATTACTGTTAAGTAACATGCTTTATAGCCTGTGAAATGTAATGTAATGTGAAACTGTAAAATGTAAAGTTGCTTATTTAATTTTTTACACTAAAAACCTATGCAACACACTAGAACACACCTGGTCAATATATTATATGAAGCCAGGATAAATCACGCACAAAACTTCAGATTAAATTTTTGTGGGGTCCTTTGTTTCCCAATTTATTTTTAGATAATTACAATTAGGCAATAACAATGTGTTATACAAAACCTGTGGCGCAGTACACATGAAATGAACTTTACAAGAGTTAAGGTACAACAATTATTTCAGGAATATCTAGAAATATCGCAATAACAGCTCCAGAAACATAAGGCTGTGGCACCTAGCGGATAAACAAAACACACAGTCACCACACTGCCTTGTAAAAATCGTCTTTCCTAAACACATACTGCTGTAACAAAAGCAGATACACACGTTTTAGCATTTTAACCAGAAAACAATACATATAGCCATATTACATAGAAATAAAAATAAACAATACATCAGTTGAAGTCTCATACCGAGCACACGGACAATTAGCTCCAACGCCGCAGATGCAGCGTTTTCATTCTCTAACCATCTGCACTCCTACGCACAGTAGACAAACAGAAAGTGGATATTTAATGCATACAACGTACAAACGTACCACTCTGTGAATACACGTCTTAAATACAGCCATATGTAATATGGATTATTTACGTTCTCTTACCGTCCTCCTCCTTGGCTATCTGCTAGAAAGACTTCCTCACTACACTTTGACCTCACAACACTATGGCACTACCGCGAGACTGCGCCACCTGCTGTCCAAACGGCAAATCAGCAGAAGAGCAACAAACAGATTTTCAATGTACTTCAGTGGTTTTGTATGTATTAAAATATCTGCTTTTACCACCTGGTAACATATAATATTCATAATAACTATTAAACTGAATATCACATACATTAAATTAAAAATTATCAAATAAAATGCACTCAAATGTCATCAAAATGCATTTAATGCAGAAACTCTTTACATTTTTGAGTAATTTTTATTTCACATTGTTTTGCCAGAACGCTGGCATCTCTATTTCAGAGCACTTTATTGTGAAACTCAATGTTTGCATTGTGGATCAGCATGGCTATTACACATTTTGATGTAACACTGGCTTGCCACTTGTGATCGGATCACCCAATGTGCATGTTAAAGCCAATTGTGAATAGGGCTTCTGACTAAAAGGTCAACTCACTCCACTTCTTCCTGATATCACAAGCTGCCCATCTACAGATGAGCCCTTCGTCTCAAAAGGAACAGGCAGAGTGTTGCACCTTCAATAAAGTCTGCCTCCACCCTGTAATTAGGGTCCGAGGACCCCTACTTGCAAAGCAAGCAGGGGTTCCTGCTGCGTTTCTTTCTTTCTTTCTTTCTTTCTTTCTTCTTCTTCTTATTCTCCTGATCAACGCGTTTGCCTTAATTTGACCCCCTAAACAAAAACTCACCAAAATTGGCACGCACGTCCGAATCGGCGAAAAATTTGATAAAATGAAAAAAAAAACAAGAAAATGCTCTCTAGCGCCACCTAGTTACAGAAAAACACACTAAAATGGCCCTAGCGCCCAGTAGGAATGTCGTACAGAGATCAAACCAACATCAAAATGTTCATCTCAATGAGACCCACAAATCTCGTGCTGACACCCCTGACCTATCTCCAACAGGAAGTCCACAATTTGCCTTTCAAAATAAAAAAATGAGCGAAAACTTCTTTTGGGAAAAAATTATCTTGCCTGACAGCGTAAATCATACCAGCGTGAAAATCGCACAGGAGACAGAGAAAGCCTTGATGTACAAAAGTTCTGAAGGGATTTGGCGTTTCTCAACCGGTTTTCGAATGGCGAGCATTTAAAGTTGATGAGCTGTTGCAGCCTCTGCTCATACATTGTATGGGTGTCTATGGGGGCATATGCAGACATGCTGTGTCAGTTGGTCATCTACAGAATAAACTAAAGGTCCTACAGCTTTTAAAATGACACTGAGGGCTTCCTAACAAGATTTCCCACAAAAATATGTTGTTTTTACACACATTTGGTGAAAATTGTGGCTGTATGGGAGAGTTAAAGTGAGTTAAAGTGAGTAAAACTCTCAGCTCTCCCAGCAGGGACATGAAGAACGATGACATCATCACAGGTCAGTGCAGCAGGTCATGTGACTCACTGACAGTCTGAGGCTGAGAGGAGAGAGAAAAATGGCTCCTTCAACTTAAAGCAGGTTTAACTTGAAGAACGGTCAGACGGGCATGAGGGTCCAACGCAGACCGAGGACCCGATCAACGCTGCTTGCAGCTTTAATTTGTGTTAAAACCTGAGCAGAATCAAGGTAGCACCAAGACTTATGAATATTTAGAAGAAACATTAACTATGCATATCCTCTTCACACATAAGCAGGTGTTTATAAAATAATGAGTTGGAGTCTGTACCAGCTGACATTGAGTAAGACGAATTACTGTTATGCATGATGGGATTTTAATTTGCAATCCAGTGATTAACTCTGTTAGGTTTTGAACCAAACAGCACAAGTTTATAGGACAGTTTACTAAAAGGTTGGACTGGGGAAAAAACACGAGGGAGGAGTTGGGGTGGTATAGCTGGGAAACTGGTACTATGACTTGGGAATTGGAAGCCAAAGGGATTAGATCTGGGGAGGAAGTCATTGTTAATTTTTGACAAGAATTTTAAATTTCATTTCAGTGTTCACTTCCCAAAGACTGGATTCAGTTAAAGTCACATTTCAGTCTTTTAGTTTTATTTTGTTTTAGTTAAAATTTAGTCTGGGGAAATCAGTTTTAGTTTTTGTCTCACTTTTAGCCTCATTTTAGTCTTTTTAAGTATTTTGACAGTATGGTATAATTTAATAGATTTTGCAAAAGGACGTTTGTCGTGGTAGTAAAAACTCCATTGTAAGCATACCTATAACTATGTGTAATCATCTAAACTAAGAATGTATCATATTACTCTTGTATAATAAAAAATGTCTAAGGCCTGTTAGAAAAAGTGCAACACAGAATCATGTTCTTCACAAGTTCTTGTTTATTTTCTGTACATTTGAACAAATTACTTACAACCTGCAAGAATAAACCTCCAGTCCTCTTAACCCTTTAAGCCTTGTGCTATTTTTCAGGCCTTTGCTCGAAAATTACATACCCATAATAAAAACAGTTTATCTCTGCAACCACAAGGTCTATTTGAATAATTATTGTGTCATAATAAAAGGAACACTTGTAAGATTTGTTCAGATGTGTGAATTTCAGTATATATGTTACTGGTTAAAAGTAAATGTAGATGGCACACACACAAATTAAAAAATTTCAGGTTTGCCTAAAAAAAAGCAGTTTCAGGATAATTATCTCTTTGGAATGATCCAGCTGCAGCTCTAAACCTCTCCAAAATCATACCACAATATGTGGACATTCTCTCTGCAAAGGCTGACTCTGATAAAGTGAAGCAAAACAAAACAAAATGTTCAGTCCAGACAGTTCAGGCGAGGTGACATTTTTGCACACTTTGGCACATTTTGGCACACTGATGACCATCTGAATGTTCTTATGTACAAACTACATATTTCACTTGTATTTCACTAATGGTGTTCAATACATCCAAATACAGCAGTTTTTCAGTTTTTGTTTAATCCAACCAGACCGCTGTCTGCATTACGCGGCCTGTGCGTAATTGCGACCAGACGGCTGTGAAGCTTCGGTGGTGACGCACGGCTGTATCTCCGTCATGGATTGCTCGATTTCGGTGATTGACCCCGCCTTTGAATCGTTAGAGCCAATAGAATATAGCGATAGCCACCAAAACGAGATTGACAGCACTGTTAGCCAATCAGAATCAGCAGGGGGCCATCTTGTAGACTTAGCTGCTCGCTCCCTCGTCCGCTTTGTGGTAGTGAAGTGTTTCCTGAAGGAAACAGAGCCTCCAAGAGACGCGTGACGTGATTTCCTTGAGGCACAGGAAGTAGTACTAACTGATTCCGGTGTGGATTTACCGATAAAATAAACTTTTCACGGCAAAACAGCTAAGGTAAGAAAAAATTTACAGCTACAGTTTGATGAAGCGGTTTTGGTTTTTGTTGTTCTTTGGGTTATTTCTCGCTGATGCTTTGGTTTTAGAGAGCTTTGATGGATATGTTTAGAATCTGGGGACTCCCAGTTTCATTTTGAGAGGTAGGTTGTGCCTCTTGCATAATGTACAGTCGCGACAGAGTCAGAAATGTGACGAGTGGGCTGACGTGGTGGTGCTATATCGATGTCCATATTTGATAATTCATTTAGTTGGTGTTTGAGTTGTATTTGGGGCATGTAGAAATGGCTTATATATTCTTGTCGTCCAGGTTCTGCTGTTTAATTTGATGTATAACATCACTATATTCTTTCAGGATGAGTGCATTGTTTCACACTATTTCTTTGTGTAAAACCCGAGATCTCGGGCTTATTAAGACATCAAAAGAAGACCATAACAGCTTCACTGTTGTGCCCATTTTAAATAGTATTTCTTACAAGGGCATCAAAGCCTAGCCAACACATTTAATCACACATTCAGTGTTTGTTAAGGGGCATCAAAACTTAACTGTATGCCCACTTCTACTAACCAGTGTTTGTTGTAAGGGCATTATTGGGCCAATCAACGACAATCAAGCCATTTAACAGTGTTACACAGAGGCCTAACAATTAAGTCTATCTATGTCTTTGTTTTATTCCGAATTATCCCGGTTTAGTTTTAGAAAGGCGCTTCTCACCAAAATGATCCTTCCCTGTTGCAACGGGTCCTTCTCAAGTCACCCATAATGCTGAACACTCGTTCAGCAAAAGCCTGAGATGCAGGCATGGCAAGCAAATCAAGGGCCAGCGGCTTCAAAGTCACATACGCCACTGAGTTCTGTGCCAACCAAAAGTCCAAGCCATGCTGAAAATCTGGGATCTGCTGAGACAAAAGCTCATCTTTGTATTTCTTCACTTCCTGTTGAGCACTGCTGGCCTTGGGTTGTTTTGACTGTTGGGAGCATGACAACTTGGTGGCCAAAAACCTAAATCGTGGTCGTTTTGGGGGCACCTCTTCAACATCCCTTGATGGATCCCCATCATCCCTCCTGAACTATCCCCCCTCTGTGTTGCTGATGTGGAGGCAGTGGCACTTAGGATGTATTTTTCTGTTCAATGAGTGCTTCTCCAACCACAGTTGGGTCAAGGAAGCAGGCTGCAGCTGCAAGTGGAGAGAATCTGGCCTCACAAGGATTTAGGACGCAGCTGAGCCTTCTTTCCAGGTCAGTTTTCATTTTGTTTGACAGACAACACATGTCTCTGTAACAGGACTCCAGAACAAACTGGGAGA
>NW_007577823.1:61423-65263 GCF_000690725.1 Stegastes partitus
TTGTAAAGTTAAGGGAATTAACTTAGAGCTTAGGCAACTTAAAGATCAGATACGTAAAGTGACTGAATGTAAGATATAGGAAACACCGGAAACAACTGTGTACGCACAAAAACATTTATTACTAAGTAAACAAATAACAACAAACATAGAATATAAAATACAAACAATAATGAAAATGCTGGTTGAGAGTATGAGTGTGGAAAACCGAATGTGGAACAGAGTGGTGGCTTGGAGACTTAAAAGTCTTTTCACCCGAAGCAGCAGATACATGTTAAATTCGGAATATTGGTCGAAAGGCCAATTGTAATCATGAAACACCCATTTAGAGATGAAAGCCCAATACTTGCCGCATCCTTGGATTGGGATGTGGGTTCAGCGACGTCTGGTGCCTGATGGAGAGACGAGGCCTTCAGCTCCAGACCGGGAAGATCAGGATGTGGCAGCCAAAGTTGAGAACATGGAAGACCAACTGAGCAGCTCTACTGCAGTTAGAGAATGACGCTGCTCTTTGGGTGAAGAGGCCTTTAATAGTAAAATAAATCCCAGAGGGCTCCCTTCCCGGTGGGGCTGTTAGATAAGACACCTCTATGCTCTGAAAGTAACAATGTTACTATAGAACTATATGTATTGGTAATTATACAAAGGTAAACTTGTTGGAAATTAACATGTGTCACATCCAGTTCATCACAGGGTGTCTTACATGAGCTTGTTATGTATTATGGGTACAGAAATAATACAATGCTTAGGCTATAGGATTACATACCAAGCTGATAAATTAAAGAAGGGTTAATACTTTTTAATTATTTTATTTTATTTTTTTCCCAACATGGCGCCACGCTAGTGGCAGCTTGTTGCAGCAGCTCCGTTGTACTCGTCTCGTTTGTCTTTCTTTTTCTTTGTTTTTCCTTGGAGAAATTTCTCCAGTTGTGTACCAGCGTGTGTGCTTTTTAGCTGGCGGCGAAATGTGCCCCAAAGTTTTTTATTTGCTTTATTTTTCCTATTCTTCACCTGGCTCACTGGATCAGCAGCCACCGAGTCAATCAACAGCGGACGCTCCATTGTTTACACACGTGAACAGCTGTTAGCCCTGTGTAGCGCAGCGAAGCTAACCGGCTACAGACCCGATGTCCCCAGTGTGCTGAAGAGAAGGAGAAGAGGCTGCCGCTCTGGGGTAGCGTGCTGGAACAAGAAGAAGCGCTTTAAGCCCACTCTCCCCACTGTCATCACCGGGAATGTGAGATCCATCTTGAACAAGACGGATGAGCTAACGGTACTAGCACGGCACCAAAGGGTACTCCCGGGAATGTAGCCTGATGCTGCTCTGTGAGACTTGGCTAACGGAGCTAACAGCGGATTCCAATGTTGCACTGGACGGGTTTCAGCTGATACGGGCAGACAGGACACGGGAGAGCGGTAAGAAGAAAGGAGGGGGGCTTGCTGTGTATGTTAACGATAGATGGTGTAACCCCGGGCACATCACTGTCAAGGAGAAACTGTGCAGTAGAGACATCGAACTGCTAGCCATCAGCATGCGACCGTACTATCTGCCGAGGGAGCTCCCGCAGGTCATCGTGATAGTAGTGTATGTTGCCCCCTCTGCTAGCGCCGACGCAGCCCGTGATGTCCTTCACTCGGCTGTTAGCAGGTTGCAAACACAGCATCCACAAGCCCTCCTCTTAATTGCCGGGGACTTCAACCATGCCTCTCCTTCCTCCACGTTGCCATCATTCAGCCAATACGTCACCTGCCACACCAGAGGAAACAAAACTCTGGACCTGTTTTATGCCAACATTCAGGAGGCATACACATCCTCACCCCTGCCACCTCTGGGAAGATCTGACCATGACCTGGTGCATCTTCTCCCTGTGTATAAGCCTCTTGTACACAGACAACCAGCGTCCACCCACTCAAAGAAGATCTGGTCTGAGGAGTCGATGGAGACACTGAAAGACTGCTTTGACACCACGGTGTGGGATGTGTTCTGTGAGGACCACGGGGAGGACATCGACAGTCTGACCAGCTGCATCACAGACTACATCAATTTCTGTGTTGACTCCAACATACCCACCAAGACAATAAGAGTTTTTGCCAACCACAAACCATGGATCACTCCGGACATTAAGACCCTCCTCAAGGAAAAAAGGAGGGTTTTTAAGCTGGGGGATAGGGACCAGATGAAAGCTGTGCAGAGAGAACTGAGGAAGAAGATTAGAGAGTGGAAGGGCAGCTATAGGAGGAGGATGGAGGAACCTGAATAGGTTTTTCAACAGGTTTGAGCAGCCATTCTCCCCTCCCCCTATTCAGCCAGCCTTGCTGCAATCTTCTCCCCTGACTGGAACAACGGCTGCCCCAAGGACTGACACCCCAACCCCCCTCCCTGCTGCTCATCCACAACCCCCAGCCCACTCACCACCCCCGCATCCAGTGTGGCTCTCTCTACAGCACAGGTAGAGAGAGACCTGTCCCGGCTGAAGGTCAAGAAGGCAACAGGCCCAGATGGCATCAGCTCAAGGCTCCTCAAGTCCTGCGCTAGGCAACTGTGTGGGATTGTGGCGCACTTGTTCAACATGAGCCTGAGGCTGCAAAAGGTGCCACTGCTGTGGAAGACATCCTGCGTGGTACTGGTGCCCAAGTCATCTCAACACAGTGACTTCAGTCACTATCGACCAGTGGCCCTGACATCCCATCTGGCAAAGACCCTGGAAAGGATGGTCCTCCACCACCTGCGCCCCCTGGTGAGCTCATCGGCAGACCCACTGCAGTTTGCCTACCAGCCAAGCATCGGGGTTGAGGACGCCATCATCTTCCTCATGCAGAGATCCCTGTCTCACCTGGAGAGGCCTGGAAGCACTGTGAGAATCATGTTCTATGACTTCTCCAGCGCTTTCAACACCATCCAACCAGAACTCCTGAGGGACAAACTGGAGCACACAGGAGTGGCCACCAGCTGACATCATGGCTCCTGGACTTCCTCACCAACAGGCCACAGTTTGTGAGGACACAAGGCTGTGTGTCTGAGATGGTGATCTGCAGCACAGCGGCACCTCAAGGGACTGTTCTGGCTCCTCTCCTGTTCTCCATCTACACAGCAGACTTCACCCACTACACATCAAACTGCCACCTGCAAAAGTTCTCGGATGACTCTGCCATCGTCGGTCTCATCAACAACAGAGAGGAGAAGGAGTACCGAGAACTGAATCAGAACTTTGTGGCCTGGTGCCGGCAAAACTGCCTCCGCACTAATGCCGGAAAAACCAAGGAGCTGGTGGTTGACTTTCGCCGGCACAAAGTCACCCCTCCCTCTCCAGTGAACATCCAGGGAATGGACATTGAAATAGTGGACTCTTACAAGTGCCTGGGTGTTCACCTGAGCAAAAACTTGGACTGGACTTTTAACACTCGGGCTTTGTACAAAAAGGGTCAGAGCAGACTCCACCTGCTGCGCAGACTGAGGTCCCTTGGTGTACAGGAAGGCCTCCTAAGGACTTTCTACGACTCGGTGTGATGTGGTCTGCTGGAGCAGCAGCATCATGGCAGCCGAGAGGAAGAGTCTCAACAAGCTGGTGTAGGATATGGACAGACACAGATGCTCAAAAGGATTCAAAGAACTTCATGTGAACTTTCCAAGTCACATGCCATAAATAAAGACAGAACTGTCTTGCAAGTCACAGGGCCATGTAAATCAACTCTGCAGACTCGGAGGAGTCGAAGACGGAGGGAGCAGAGCCCCATTGGGAATTTCCTTATCACACTTACGTCGAGCCTCAAAGGATCTAATACACATGAGCTTTTGGGGGAAGACAAAGGAAAACATTCAACCACATGGACCTTAACAAATGG
>NW_007577823.1:66749-81734 GCF_000690725.1 Stegastes partitus
TTATGCTGACTCTGAAATTATATCGGTGGACGAATAATTCAAAGGTTGGTTTTAATTATTTTAATTCACGCAATCATTTGCTTTAGTGTGAAAATAAGTACATCTTATTTTCCACACTAAAACCCTACACTGGTGAAGAAGGCCGACTCCGTCCTGGGCTGCAGTCTCGATCCTGTGGAAGTGGTAGGTGACAGGAGGATGATGACAAAGCTGTCATCATACATGGACATTACCTCCCACCCTCTGCATGGGACTGTTAAAGCCCTGGAAAGTTCCATCAGCGCCAGGCTTCTTCATCCACGCTGTTCCAAAGAGAGGTACCGCAGGTCCTTCCTCCCCTCTGCTGTGAGACTCTACAACCAGCTGTGCTCCCAGTAGACCCACAACGTGCAATATCCCCCTATAGCTAATATACCCCCAAAAAATAGCATTACTCATGTTTAACAATATTTATTTTAACTCCACTGGTTATTTGCACTACCTCTTAATACGTATGTATGTATATATATACATTTGCACTGCTTATTATTATTATTATTATTATTATTGTTATTGTTATTACTATTATTATATATTTATTCCCTATCTTTTATATATAAATATATATGTATACATATGTGTGTGTATATATATATATGTGTGTGTGTGTGTGTGTGTGTATATCTTTTCTATGTACCCCCCATTCAGAAGCCATTTTCACATTCTGTTTGCACTATTCTCTTTTGTTTGCACTATTTCTTTTATTTATATGTACATTTTTTTTCTGTCTCGTATATGTGTATCTCTGTGTTTAATGCTGCTATCAACAACGTGAATTTCTCCACTGTGAGATAAATAAAGGCATATCTTATCTTATCTTATACAAGTATGCTTATGTTTTGGAGTATTTATTAGGACGTTATGCTTTCACATTTAAGAACAGTTAAACTTGGTCGGACTCATCTCGGGGGAGACGAGACAGCCTACAGAGAGGAGGTCCTGAAGTTGGCAGCCTGGTTCAGAAAACAACCTGGCTCTGAACACCAAGAAAACCAAGGAGATCATTATCAACTTCAGGAGGCTCAGCACTGATCTAGCCCCCCTCTACATCAGCGGCGAATGTGTGGAGAGGGTCCACACCTTCCGGTTCCTTGGCGTTCTCATCTCCCCTGACATCTCCTGGACAGACAACACCACGGTGATAATCAAGAAGGCGCAGCAGCGGCTTCACCTCCTGAGGGTCGTCAAGAAGCACAACCTGACCCCCACCCTGCTGCTGACCTTCTATTGCTCGTCCATTGAGAGCCTACTGACCTACTGTATCACAGTGTGGTACGGCAGCTGCACCATGGCAGACAGGGAGAGGCTTCAGAGAGTTGTAAAGGCAGCCCAGAAGATCATCGGCTGCCCTCTCCCCTCCCTGATGGACATCTACACCTCCCGCTGCCTCAGTAGAGCCAAAAACCATCATCAAGGACAACCCCCACCCTGGTTCTGACATGTTTGACCTGCTGCCCTCAGGGAGGCGCTACAGGTGCATCGGAACCAAAACAAACAGACTCAAGAACAACTTCTTCCCAAAAGCCATCACCACTCTGAACTCACACATGCACTGACATCACAGTCCACCCCAGCCCCCCCCCCAATCTACCTCACAACCACCTACTGTGAACTCTATTTAAATGTGCAATATCATCACTGACCATGCTGTGCAATATTTTTCTAATTTCCTACTGTACATATAACTTATACTGTACATATAACTTGTCTTACTTTATATTGAAATCTCTTCTATTTTATTTTTTGCTCTTTAGTTTGTTCTTTATTCTATGTTGCACTGAAGGAGCTGCTCTTAATCTCATTGTACATGTGTATAGTGACAATAAAGGCATTCTATTCTATTCTATTCTATTCTATTCTATTCTATTCTATTCCTAAGTAAGATAATAAGGCACATCCTCTGGTACTGTATCTTCACTGTTCATTCATAAGTTCAGTTGTTGCATGCCACAGAAAATGAGGGGTCAGCGGAGCAATACGTTAAGCCCGGAGCACTACATTACACCCAGCCATCTGTTAAGGTCCGCGTGGTTGAATGTTTTTCTTTGTCTTCCCCCAAAAGCTTCTTTGTGTTAGATCCTTTGAGGCTCTGGTAGGTGTGATAAGGGAATTCCTAAGGGAGCTCTGCTTCCTCCGGCTTCGACTCCTCCGAGTCTGCAGAGCTGATTTACATGACCCTGTGACCTGCAGGGAAAGTTCTGTCTTTTATAACCTGTGAATGGGTGCTGGAAAGTTCAAATGCAGCCTCTTGAATCCTTTTGGCATCTGTGTCTGTCCATATCCTACACTGGGCCACACAATCCTTCACCTGTAGATGGCGTAAAACCATTTGAAATGTGCTGGACCATCTTGTCACACAGCTGGGAATTAGTGAAAGTCCACAGCGGTGGTGAAGATTCTCTGTTGCAACTAAAGACCTTCGAAACTGTTTCACAATGGCTTTCACCTTTTCCAACAGACGATTAACAGAGGCTCCTCTTCCTCCTCTGGTCTGAATGCAGCAACCATGTTGCTCCCATTGTCTGTGATCACTGTAAGGATCTTGTTGTCTGGTATCCCCCATCTCTCAGTGCACTTGTCAACACACGCTTTGATAGAACTAGCAGTGTGTGGATGGGAGATTTGTTTGAGACTTAGTAGTATGTGCTCAGGTTTGTTCAGGACAGTGCAAAAATAAGACGCAGTTACAGCAAGGAATGAAGTATTAAGTCCCTTGGTTGTCCAAATGTCAAGGCCAATTGTAATCTTGCGTGCAGACGCCAGTCTCTCTTTATACTTCTCCCTTTCATCCTTGTAAATACTCTCAATGAAGATGCTCATTTTGGTCTTTTTGGGGAGAACCCACAAAAGGGAGAGAGACATGCTGCAGGTAGAAGGGACAACAGGAATCAAGGCAGAATACTGACAGAACAGTTCAAATAATCAAAAAGCCTCGGCGCATCACTGGCAACATAACAGAATCTACGATCTGGCAAAGTGCTGGAGCTGGAACCACATTTCATGGCAGGAGTGAATGAAGATGAGAGACAGCTGGTGGCCTGACTCCCGTGCAGCTGTCACCACTCCTGCAATCAAGCACACACTAACCGACACAGGAGGAGGGAGAAGGAGAGTGGATGTAGAAGTGGTGGGCGTGACTATTTTCTAGTTGCTGATCTTCTAATAGTGTCCTCATCTGTGAAGTAGCTTAAAGTCTGCGTAAATATCAGCGCCATTAATTAATCATTGATCATTTCTGTAATGTTTAAGTTTGATGATTAAAACATCATACCAACATCTTGTTGGTGAGATAAATTAGTGGTGTGTTACAAATAGCCAAAGCCAGTTTGCAACAGTTGTATGTAAAGGCTGTATGACCGACGGAGTCTCCACACTTTCTTTGCCGTTCTGCTTGCTGATGGGGCTAATGACTGGTGGAGCATGTTAGACCCGATTCTTTAATTGGAAGCCCAAGAACAAACCGGAAAAATTTTCAGTTCTCAGATGTAGAATTTATTCAGGTCACAGG
This sequence comes from Stegastes partitus, assembly GCF_000690725.1. Taxonomy (NCBI): domain Eukaryota; kingdom Metazoa; phylum Chordata; class Actinopteri; family Pomacentridae; genus Stegastes; species Stegastes partitus. The sequence continues at coordinate 70,297 of NW_007577823.1, forward strand.
CAAAGTGAGGCAGCGCTGGATTCAGAGGGACAGAGAGTAATCTCATGTCCAGCTGAACTGAATTTTTTTGGTTTCAGGTTACAGATATCTTCTTGGGCTGGGACTGCCCCATACAGTACAGTCAGAGGTGGGACTTGTATGCTACCGAGTTTAATTGGCCAGTTACTGTGACGTGAACAGGCTAACCACTGTTCATGTGGAAGTTCACTGAAATGTAAACAGAAACTGCTTGGATCGAATACAAAGTGTGTGTATGTTGTCCAGAAGGAATGTGTAACCCTGCTGAAATGTTAAAATACATTTAAATAGTAAATAGTTCATGGATGATTAAAAAAACATAATGTTAAGACGTTGTTAAAAACCTGGTATTTTCAAGGGTTTAAAAATAGCTAAATTTGTGTTAAAGTGTGTTTGTAAGAGAAAATGTTTTATTTCATGATGTAAAAACAGAAAAGGAGAACACATTATTTATTTTAGAGAAAAAGTAATTCTGTTAAAACCAGGTTGTTTTGGTCATGTGAGCTGACGTCTGTGAGAGACGGGGTGATGCGGTCTGGAAGAGAGAGGAAAACGAAGGGGAAACGTGGTGTCAGAGAGAGTGGATGAAACAGTTCGTTTGTGAGTTTACAGCTTGTTATGCTGAACTTTATATTGATTGTAGTTTAGATTGTCAGCCTGATAATCTTGCAATAGACAAGTAGTAGTTGTGAGCGACAGTTAATTTCAACACAAAGTTTATTCCTGTCAGCTACACTCAGAGACAGCCTCGCTAGCTTAGTGCAGGCTAAAAGCTAATAGAAATGTGATCGGACTGTGTGCATGCAGCTTTTAGCTAACCCAGCTAGCCACGTAGCTGTTCGTCAGTTCCCGACCTGGAAACGAGAGGACTCCAACCAGATAGTGCTCTGAGCTACCGGGATGCTCAGAGTTCCTCTGGCCACGTTGGAAAATCAGCAAAAATCGTGGCGATATCAGTGTGGATACCTGTGTGGACTCCCATTCTCCTCCGGACTGAGGTGACTGACTGGATCATTGCCCGGGAAAAGGTACTCTGTTTTATTTTATTGTATTCTGCTGAGGACCAGTAAGTTTTGGGTCCCAACGATCCCGAGCCACGACTCAGGCCTGCAACGTTTGTTTTTTTTCTTTTATTTACAAGGTGTGCCGGCTTTACGTTATTGTGGTGGTTTACAAAAGTGAAACAGTAAGACTGAAATAAAGAAACTGATTGTGTGAAACATTTTATTTGGGGAAGAAAAACACTGATTATTGCACTGTGGTTTATATTGGTGTTAGCCTTCTACCAGAAAGTGCACTTGCATTTTACTTTAATTTATTCGGTTTTTGTTTACTATTAGGGCTGCAGGGTAGCGCAATTGGTAGCACTGTTGCCTCACAGCAAGAAGGTTGCCGGTTCACGTCCCGGTGGGGGCACCGGAATCTTTCTGCGTGGAGTTTGCATGTGGGTTCGTGCAGCGTGGGTTCTCTCCGGGTTCTCCGGCTTCCTCCCACACAGTCCAAAAACATGTTGAGGTTAATTGGTGATTCTAAATTGTCCGTAGGTGTGAATGTGTGTGTGCTTGGTTGTCTGTCTGTAAGTGTAGCCCTGTGATAGACTGGTGACCTGTCCAGGTGTCCCCTGCCTTCGACCTAAGTCGGCTGGGATAGGCTCCAGCCCCCCCCGCGACCCTAATGAGGATTAAGCGGTGTATAGATAATGGATGGATGGATGGATGTTTACTATTATTTTATCAAATAAAAGTGGGAACTTGCTGTTTTTATACAAAGGTTTCTGTTGTGTTTTTGAGTAACAGGTGCCCGTTATTCATTTATTTACTATAATCTTGGTAACTGTGTTAATCCTAGTTTTAAGTTTAAGGTGCTTTAGTGACTCAATTATTTTATCTACAATATCACACCTATATACGAGAGTATACCTGAACGAAACGAACCTAGGGCCCATCCTCTTAAACGCAGGATAGGAAGGGCTACATATGTATCGAAAGCAGCTGATAGAGAAGAGGAGTTCTGCTGTCTCCCAGTATGTGAACCAGTTCTCACCGCCCATCTTCGAGGACGTGCATTGTTCTCAGTAGAAAAAAGCAAAACAGGATCATAGGTTCAGTGGAAAAATTCAGATTCAGAATACATAATAGCTTGGAACATACTTAAATATAACAAGCAGCAGGAATTTGGATTGTACGTAGCCCAAGACATGACATGGTCAAAATAATATTAAATCATGGCCACAATATAACCATGACGTGCGCACGAAATATTAATTGGTTCCCACGAAATACTACTTTGTTCCCACGAAACACTAATTCATTTGCACATTATAGCTATATTGTGGCCACGAAATAAGTATAACGTGTGCACGAAATATTAATTTGCGGCCACGATGTAGCTATAATGTGTGCACAAAATATCAATATCGCTCCTGGACAACTAGGTAAGCAAATCGAGCGCACCTTTCTCTGCAATGCCGTACTACGGAACCCAGTGCCTACGTGATGTCCTTAAGGTGAGTGTCTTTTGTACAGAGCCCCAGGTACTTTTCTAATTATGTTTTTAGTCGATATGTTGTTATCCCGCATTTAGGCCGTTATTTAATTAGACCTATGGTTGACACTTTGTTACAACAGGTAGCGTATCACTGACGTCTCATGACTTACAAACTTTTTATCCTCATCTTGTTACTACACAATGTTTTGTTGTGATAATATGCCATAAACGCATTTGTGTGTGAGCTGCCGCCCTGCATACACATCAGGACATTTTTATAGGAAAGGTTATGCTGTGTTCACACCAGACGCGAGTAAAATCATTCGCGTGAATGATTTACATGTAAAGTCAATGTGTAGACGCGATTAGACGCGAGTAAACGTCCCACATTAGCGCGCCGCGATTGACGTGAATTGCGCGAATTTGACGTGCGTTTGACGCGATTTTAGTTGCACGATACGCGTGTTAGGTGCTTCAAAGAGCAAGTTGAAAAGTGTGAACTTCTGCGATCTGACGCACCACGATGGCCAATCAGCGTTGAGATTCTCTGGTGACGTCAAGAACCGGCCGGCACCGGCTCCTCATTCATTCTTTGAAAAATGGAGGAAAAGCTCATTGTCGCCGTGTGCGTCCACCCGGAACTGTATGACACAGCCTCCTTTTTTTAAAATCGAAACAGGAATAAAAAGGAGCTTGCTTGGAAGAAAGTGAGTGAGGAGGACGGAGAACCTGGTAAGTTGTGAAAACATTACTCGCAAGCACTGCCCCGATTAGCACAACCGCCGTCGTGGCAAAGACGCTAATTTTGCCTTCACTAGTTCATATTTACATGTTTTTCTTCAGTGGAGTCATGCAGGAAGAAATGGAAGAGCCTGAGGGACACTTATTTGAAGGAGAGGAGAAAGGAGACAGAGAGGAGTAGTGGCTCAGCGGCAGTGACAGGAAAAAGGTGGAAGTACTCTGCAGTCCTGTCTTTCCTCGACCCCTTCGTTACCCCAAGAGAAACATTGGGTAACATGGAGGAGGTGGTCGAGGAACATAGGGCTGCAGAGTACGACCTAATTGATAACCAGGCGCCAGATAGAGAAGCAGCAGCAGGGCAGTCAGAGCTTGAGGACCAAGGTTTGTTGACAGCTAAAGACACACATGCACACAGCATGGGAAATACATAAGGGGCTATAGATGGTAGGTTATGATTATTTTTATGTCACTATTTGGTGGGGAAATCAAAAGCTAAATATTATCACAGATGAACCTATAGAGTGTATTGAAATGGGTGCATTTATATATTGTCACTACAGAACATCCAGGTCCCATCCCTGATGATGGTGAAGGCAGTGATGCGGGCCACCTGTCGCTGCCAGAACCTGCTGCTGCTTCTGCCCCTCCTGAACCTGCCGTTGAAGCCCCTTCCACATCGGCTGCTTTGCCCAGAGGTATGTACATGACTAGAGCTACAAGGTTATTTATCAGTTATGACACTGATCACTAAATGTTTTTGAAATGAATTACTTTGAGCAATTTCTAAAAGGAAAAAGGAAATTTAAATGAAATTATGTGATTCCAGCTATTTGAATGTGAATATTTTATTATTCTGCACATTTGCTTTTCCATTGTACTGTGTTCATTGCATTTCATTTTATACTGTTCCTTGATTACTTTGAAAAAGTATTGGATTGAGTAAAATGCTCTAGCATCTCAAAATATCTTGTTTATATTATATACAGTGACCTCAAGGAGGAGGCCACCAAAAAGGTCGAGGGAGCAGCTGACGGAGGTGGAGAAGCTGCTGCTAGAAGCGCTCCAAAACCGGCCTGCAGTACCAGCTCCACCTCCCCCCTCAGAGCACGAACTGTTCCTCAAAAGCCTGCTTCCTTCCCTGGAGAGATTGCCACCTCAAAAAAAGCAATTTGTCAAATTTCAAATTCACAAATTAATTTGCGAAGCTAGCACTGTTACGCTAAATTTGGAACCATTGGAACCTCCTTCTTGTCCCTCACTCCTCCCTTCACTCCTCTCATTCCTCCAAGCAAGCTCATTTTTATTCCTGTCTGTAAATAGTTTATATTTGTGTATATAGTTTTAAAAAAAATATTTTTGTTATTCGTATGTACAGTATCTTTTTTTTGTAAATAAATATGATTATTTTTCAAAAGGGACCAAAGTTTGACTTATTTAAACTAAAGGTAACACTTTCATGTGCTTTCTTTTCTCTGTCATGAGGTAGAAATTTGGTTTACATTAAAGTTCAGGTAAGATGATATCCTTAAGATTCAGCATTCTGAACAAAAATATATTAGACAAAAGTAAAAGCACTGCACACATCTATGTATTTATTATGATACTGATATAAAATATAATATTGCAGGACCCTTGCTCAAAAGTAACGTGGGTGGCTCTTAAAAGAGCCGTTGTGGTGTGCTGTTTTGTGCACTACATGGTGGGTTGCCACTGGACCACTCCCTCCACAGAGAAGTATGCCATGAAGGCTTCCCTCACCCGGATGGCTTCTCTGGCAGAGTTGTTGGCTGCAACCTGACCCAGACCTGGCAGTGGCTCCACCTCACCAGCCGACATGCTTCCCCTCACTGCAGGTACTTCTGCTGACCTCCGCATGAAGTTGTGGAGAACACAGGTTGCCTTCACGCACTTCTGCGCAACATCAGGATGTACCTCGATGGCACGCCTGTACATCCGCCACTGGGAAGAGAGGATCCCGAAGGCATTCTCCACCACCATGAGCTCGGGACAGGCGGTAGTTGAAGACCCATCTCTCCTCTGGTAAAACACGCCCAGGGAATGGCCTCATGAGGTTTCTTCGGAGGGGAAAGGCCTCATCAGCAACAAAGACGTGTGGCTGGGGTCCTCGGGCGTCAGCTTCTGGTAGTGGCCGGTCAGCAGGCAGTTGGAGGGTGCCAGCTCGGAGTGACTGGCCAAAAACTGAATTGGCCAGAATCCCACCATCACTCGTTCTTCCGTACCCCCCCTACATCAATCACCTGGAAACAATATTTTGCATCTACAACTGCAAGGACAACTAAAGAAAAAGTTCCCTTGTAGTTGTAGAACTGGGATCCTGAGTTAGGGGGGGCCTTCAGAATGACGTGCTTGCCATCCAGTGCTCCACAGCAGAGAGGGAAATTCCACCGCTCCTCAAACCCTCTGCAATGGACCTCCAGTCCTCTGTGGAAGGCACAGCCATGAATTCCTCCACCAGGCAGTCCCAGATTGCAGTGGCCACATCTGGGATGATCTTGCTGACAGAGGAGACACTAACCCGGAAGCTGCCAGCAATGGTCCTGAAGGAGTCACCAGTGGCAAGATGTCTACAACAACAACAAAGAAAACATTTAATATAGCTGAGTTGTAATGTCAATACTGTAGATCGTAGTCAACCTGAAACATAACAAAATAATGTATTATATATACTTTATATATAAATATTAATTATATAAATTATCATTTATGATATTAAATGTGTTAATGAATGCACCTTCATGTCTTTTGTAATTTAATAACATCTGCCAGCCGCTTTTAAATTTGACTGAATGTGGGTGGTGCTGATTTCCCATCATTTTAGTTTACTGTTGAGGGTAAAACAATACTTAATTTCCTCTTTGAAAGGCAGAACAAGACAAGTTGATATATACATTTTTTTAAATCAGTTTTATTGTGAAAAAAAAAGAAAGAAAAAGAAAAGAAAAACATTTAAAAAGTCTATTAAAACAGCTTGCTGCTGAAAAGTTGGTTCGTGATTTTGCTAATTAAATCACTGCATTGAGGCCCGAGCGTGGGTTCATGCAAATGCAGTATATGAGATTCATTGATTTTTATTTTTTATTTTGTATTTTTTGCAACTACACCATGAATAGTGATTGATTTATTCACCGGAGACAGATGGACAGGCGCTCAGCAGCTGGGATAGAGCGCCTGTAGTTGGTATCCTGGAGGGATATCCCGGTTCCGATCCTCTCCAACAGGTTGTCAGACTAGGTCCGGGTCAGCCGAAAATAGCGCTGGAAACAGCTGTCATCCAGGCGCAGCTCCTGGAGAAGGTGATGGAATTCCCCGAGCTGTGTGCATCTCTGGAGGATCTGATGGACCCAGACACAGCGGTGTCTGGATCGCCGTCGGTTTTGGGCCTTCCACAGCAGATACAAAGCAGCAATCCCCTCAATGTTGTCGAGCACAGCCATGTTTGATGATACCTCACTGGAAAATGGCAGGAAACAGGCAGAAATTCCTGGCGGACGCGCAAATGACGCAAATCGCGTCTTCACATTGACTTTACATGTAAATCATTAGCGCGTATGATTTTACTCGCGTCTTGTGTGAACACAAATCTTGACGCGTGATTGACATGATTTATATGCGCGAATGAAGCGAGTAAACTCAGTGCACACATGCGTCCAAATACGCGTGTAACACGCGCATAGCGCGATAAATTCGCATCTGGTGTGAACACAGCATTAGGGTGCAGGCCTGCTGCTAAGTGAGGTATGATGAGCAAGTTTTCTGTGTAACGATAATGAAGGTGTCTCTCTTTTAACCTGGCTAGCTAACTTATGCTGCAGACCTAACTAACCTGGTCCGGTGGTGTCCTAGAATACAGCCCTGCCGTGAAATAACTGGGGGTGCATTCTACAGCACCACATCACTGTGTGTATCATGTTGCCAGGGGAACCTATAGCCTATCAGTGATCAGAATCTAGTTTGTATTAATTTGCAGGTTGTTGGTGTTCAGACTGAACTACTGAATGTGTCTGTAGTGTTCTCTTTGTCCTTCAATAAAATCACAGACCTCCGCCAAGCAGTTCATTTCCACCATATTGTGATTTCCAGCCAATGTTAAAGTCCGGTAGTCATTTTATCTACACTATTAGATTCATGGATAATCAAAACATACCTTTAGCATTTGAATTAACATTGATATCATTAACAACAAGCTGACGGAGTGATGAATGCTCATTCTGTACTCTCAAATATTTGACGTCAGTTGTCATGACACATGGCAGAGTTAAAGAGAAACAGGAGACATGTTGAGTCATTGTTAATGTCACAACGTGGTTATGAACTTATGTCAGCAAATGACAGCAGCCCAGTCAACAGTTTCTCATTACCTGAAAAGGTACATTGGTGAAACTGATTACAACAATCTTCAGCTTTTCCTGCAGTTCTGTACAGGATCTGATCTCTTGGATAAGGCCATATTCATTGAGTCCATAGAAATGACAGATTTCCTCCGCAGACCACAATCCCACACATGTGGATGTGTACTGAAGCTGCGCATTGGTTACCACAGCTATCCAGATTTTCACAGCGAATTTAACACTATTCTCACAAGCTCAATGTGGGTAGTGGATTTGGTATAGGTAATAACACAATTGATACAATGAAGGATGTGACAGCTCCTTGCTAGACTGGATGGTTTTGTTATCTCAAATATGTAGCCCAGTGTGCCTTCTTTATGGGCGGCATTTTATTTCACATGCTTTTAAAGTGATTACTATGTTCTTTTACAATCCAATGGTAAACTTAAAGGGATAGTTCGGGTTTTCAAATATTCCAAATACACATACAGTTACAGTTCTACAAACTGGGAGAGTGCCGAATGCTGTCTATTGCAGGTACACTGACTAGGCATAAGTACAACTCCACTTAAGATACCAAAATCCAATCCATTAAGCATGTTTTATATTATTATTACAGTTGTTTGTAGCAACCCCATTAGAAACAAGAATGTGACCCTTGGCTAATTTTTCAGTGGTTATTATTTTATAACAGTTTGCTGTTGCTGTGCAATAGTAGGTTTGAAAAATGTTCTTACCTGTTGTGTTGAAAATGAAACCTGTTTTGTTTTGACTATGGTGTATTTTTTTTAAAGACCAGTGAACCATTCAAGTTTGTACAAAATGATGATGTCCTCTCTGTTACATTCTGGACATCTTTACACTTACATTTCAAATGACACCTCTATTGTTATTCTACACCTCACTGTCTGGTGTTATAAATATGCTGTGATTTGTTATGAAAGACACAATTCTTAATCAAACACTGGATTGTTTTAATCTCTTCCACAAAAACAAAAACAGAGGCTCAGGAAACATACAGAGCATTGATGATACAACCATTATAATGAGACACTATAAAGTAGCCTACTTGGTCTTCTTGATCAGAACATTAGATTTATGATGCCATTGCCAGTCTGAGTGGTTGTTGTCCATGGTGCTGATGTCCTTGTTAGAGATGTAAATAACTTTTAAAGCCTTTACAGTTTGACAAGTTTAACTCTAGCCCCAAAAGATTCATTTTGTCTAACTTCAACAACTATTTGCCAAACATTTCTTGTTTTCTAGCTAACAATATTTAATGATGAGTTTATTTACTGACAGATTGCTAAAACTAAAAACAGAAAAGTTAAACAGTCTTCTGATTATTTTGGTTTAAGCAAAGACATAAGATAGCCACACAAATATGAAAAGTAATATGTACATTATGCTGTAAAAACATGTACTAAAGTACCAAATGCACTACACAATTTGTATGCTTTGTGTCCATTTAAATTGCCTCAAATAACTGAACGAACAGTGTCCCTCAGATGAAAATTCAAATCAAGTGCATGGGACATGGTAGATGTGAACTCCAAGCTTGATTCTTTCATTATTATCATGCACAAATCAACCACGTCCACATCACATGGAACTGAACTGACAAATGTGCAGCTGCCTTTACATGTGGTCAAATCTTCAGTCAGTGGAACAAGACAGTCTTCTGCACCCCAAAGGTGAGGAGCCATGTACATGACATCAGGTATTCCACTGGGCACGCCGGTGTTCTTGGAGGGCCTTATACGGTGAACACCCTGCATGCCATACAATACCTCCTGTTGAAGAGACAAGAACAGTTAAGTCACAGCTGGCACATAGTGCATTTTTAAACAGTGATTAGGGCCTACAATAAATGAAATACAGTCCTCTTTCATCTCTGCCTTTGGGTAAGAAAAACAAAAGTGTGTTAAGCAAATAAAAGTAACTTAAATTGCATTGGTCTTATTTCTACAACAGTCTAAAGAATAAATACATCACACACATTAAATAAACAAACTCACAGTGGCTTAACTCTTTAAGATTATATTAAAGTAATGTAGAGTTAATAGTGCAGTTTCTGGATTTCTTGCTGTGATCATAACATAAGCTATTGTATCTGAATGATTGGCATGAAACAGAATTGTGACAGAGCTTTGTCAATGAAGTCTCCTACGAAGAATCCCTCATCGTTCAGTTCTACCTTCTTTTCAGTTCAGTCCTTCTTTTCTCATCACCCCCCACCAGCTCTAGATTCTCTGGTTCGCAGCTCTTGACCCTGTGATGTAACTCCTCCGCGCTGCTCTGTCATCCACATCATTTCTCCGCAAATACTGCTGAATGTCTCTAACTGCCACTTTCTCAGTACCCAGGTCAGTTCGGACGAGCATGGGGCAACCCCCACAGCGCTCCACTGCCTCCACAATGTACCCACCGATGATTTTGGGGTTGCTGTTAATATGGGTGGGCCGCAGCCAAATAATGTTGCGAGAATCCGTCGATGCAGCCATTAATGCATATCACATATGGTTTCAGTTTGTCATATGAGTCTATGTGTCATACAAAGTTTGGTCCCTGAGCAAAATACTGCCTCCTTCTGAGACATCTGGCCTAGTAAACTTGAGAACCGATGGGGTCCAGTGGAGACAGGAGGATACTGACATCTTTTCTGATAGAAATACTGTGTTTTTTACACTTTGCACACATCCACCGGTAACCATGATCTTTTCCAGGGCCTTGCAGTTGGTCAACAATGAAATCTATCCCGGCGTGCAAGTCGTACCTTTGCCGGTAAAGCAACCTGCCTCTCAATAGCCTGTTTAAATGTCTCTTCGTGTGAGGGTCATAGACTGGGTTCACTGTGTTTTGGGGATTTTGTCTGTCTTTGTGTTTTGGTGGGTGTGCCTCTGTTCACTGCAGACTGGGCGATCAGGAGAGACGCGCACGCTGGCAGCTGTGGCTCATCGACTCATCAGCCGTGCCCTGCTTAAATACTGGCGTCTCACAGAAGATCAACGCCAGAGGATTCTGATACCTACCTCGTGGTATAGTCAGGCCGCTAGCCGCTACCACTCGCTGAGCTTTTCTAGCACTTTTGTTGTTCTCTAGTCTCGAGTTTATTGTATGTGTTTTCTCTGCCTGCTTCCAGTGTTCCTCCTCAGCTCCTGCACTCAGCACTCCTCCAGGCACTCCAGCATTTTGCACTCACGGGAATTCACAACCACGGGCACCATCACCGGGAAAACCCTCACGAGAGCACCACCCACGAGCACCTACTCCTGAGCACCAGACCCCTGCGCACCACCCTGGTTTCCCTCTTCACGGCTCCCTCTCTACACCAGGAAAACCTCCACAGACAAAGGCATGCACAAGCACCGGACCTCCTCGCACCACGCTCGGCACCCCCCACGACCGGCTCCCCTTCACCGGACTATGTTTCTTCCCTAAATAAATCCTGTTTCCTTTAACCCTTCTCCCCGTCTCCCTTTTCGTTTGGGTCCACCCGCACTATCACTGAGCACGAACCGCCACACTTCGTAATGAAATGAAAAATAGTTCAAGCCTCCCACTGAACACACTCTGTTGATTCTTCACTGTGTTGTGGAGAGGGTGGGAAGAATCCTCCATCATCTTCGTCATCTTGTGCAGCATTCTTTTTTGAACAATCAGCTCCAGTGGTTCCAGAGTTATCCCCAGCACAAACCCAGCTTTCTTGATCAGCTTGTTTAGTTTCTTTAAGTCTCTGGTTCTGATGCTACTGCCCCAGCAGATGGCTGCAAAGCTGATTGCACTTTCCACAACAGACTTATAGAAGATCTGCAACATCTTGGTGCAGACACTGAAGGATCT